>NC_065525.1:134319-156305 GCF_006386435.1 Epinephelus moara | reverse complement strand
CAAGGATCTTTGACATAAAGGGAAGATTAGATATTGGTCTATAGTTGGCTAACACCTCTGGATCCAGGGTGGGCTTTTTTAGGAGAGGTTTAATTACAGCTACCTTAAAAGACTGTGGTACATAGCCTGTTAATAAGGATATATTGATCATATCTAATATATGAGTGTTAACTAAAGGTAAGACTTCCTTAAGTAGCCTAGTTGGGATGGGGTCGAGATTCTTCGAGCCAATTCCTTTCAAATTTTCGCAATATTTGTTTTAACTTACGGGTTTGCAAGTTATACCAAGGAGCGAACGTTCTTTGCTTTGTTAACTTCTTTTTAAGAGGTGCTACGGAGTCAAGCGTTGTTCGCAGCGTGCCTACGGCGCTATCAACAAGATGATCAATTCGGGAGAGGTTAAAGTCAGTTCGGGAAACCTCTGTTAGTGAAGGACATGGTATTAAATTTAACGATGGAGGAATCATTTCCTTAAATTTTGCAACAGCAGTATCTGATAAACATCTAGAATAGTAACTGTTGCTGTGTGGCGTGTAATCGAGTAAAAAGTAATCAAATCATAATCCGATAGCGAGGGATTCTGTGGAAAGACTGTTAGGTTATCAATTTCAATTCTATATGTCAGAACTAAATCGAGGGTATGGTTAAAACAGTGAGTGGGTTCATGTACACCCTGACTGAAGCCAATGGAGTCTAATAATGAGATAAACGCGACAGCCAGGGAGTCATTATCAACGTTAACGTGAATGTTAAAATCGCCTACAAAAATAACTTTATCTGATTTAAGAACTAAACTGGATAAAAACTCTGAGAATTCAGATAGAAATTCAGAATACGGGCCAGGAGCACGGTATACTATAACAAATAAAAGTGGCTGCGAGGTTTTCCAGGTTGGATGTAAAAGACTAAGAACAAGGCTTTCAAATGAATTATAGTCTAGTTTAGGTTTAGGGCTGACTAGAGTTAAAAAGGGTATTGTGGCGTGTATCAGGAATGGGCAAAAGTGTGAATATAGGGACCTGATAAAAGCCTTCAGTGACTGGAGTCACAAGAACTGTCTCCTCCTGAACACCTTAAAGACCAAGGAAATGATCATAGATTTCCGCAGGTCCAAGCCCCCTCTTCAGCCAGTGAATACCTGTGGGGTGGACATCGAGGTGGTGCCAAGCTATAAGTATCTAGGTGTTCACCTGGATAATAAGTTGGACTGGTCCCTAAACACAGACGCTCTCTACAAAAAGGGGCAGAGCCGCCTCTTTTTCTTGAGGAAGCTCAGATCTCTCGACATCTGTAGTAAGATGCTGCAGAGGTTTTATCAGTCTGTGGTGTCAAGTGTGTTGTTTTATGCTGCAGTCTGCTGGGGAGGAAGCATCAGACACAAAGATGCAAGGCGGCTGGACAAACTAGTCAAAAGAGCTGGCTCTGTGATTGGAGTCAGGTTGGATACACTGGAGGAGGTGGTGGAGAGATGCATACTGAAGATGTTCGAGGCCATCATGAACAACCCAGATCATCCACTCCACAATACCTTGATGGACCAAAAAGACTGTGGTGGACGGCTCCTCTCTCTTCGATGCAGGACAGAGAGATACAGAAGATCCTATATACCAACAGCCATCAGGCTTTATAATTCTTTGACATATAATAGATGAGCTGACAGATAATTGAATTTCCCCTTGGGGATGAATAAAGTTCTTCTTCTTCTTCTTATTCTTCCTCGACATACTGGATGACACTGTAGATTTGGAGCTGTCAGACCTTTTCTCCCCTCTTGCTGTTCTGCCGGTGTCGCCCACACTACTGCTGAAAGTGACTTCTGCTAATAGAGAAACAAGTGTTTCCAAAAGGCGCAGATCCCAGCTCAGCAACTCCAGCTCAAGAGCCACCTCTCCGTCAGACAAGCACCAGCAACTGTGCTCTCCTTTACCAGAGGACAGCAGTGCTCTCGCTGCAACATCAGCCTGCTCTCCAACCTTTGCCCCACCTTGGTCCTCCAGCCGGGGTGCTGCGCTGCTCGATCTGCCGCAGATGACCAACGCTGAGGTTAACTCAGCTGGTATGCAGAGCGTGGTTGGCCGACTTCCACCGAAACTTGCTGTCTACAACTCCAGTGTGGTAAGCAGCAATCCAAAGATTTTGATAGTCGGTGACTCTATTGTTAGATACTTAACTCTCCCTGGGGCTATCACCTACTGTCTCTGGTGGCAAAGTGGTTGACTTAATTAAACTCATTCCGACGCTCATTGACCTGCATCCCACAGTCAGTATTGTTATAACACACGTTGGAACAAATGACGTCATGGCTAGACAATCTAGCAAATTATATGCAGATCTTGAGTCCCTGTGTCGCACTGTTGAGAGTCTGGGAAGATCCTGTATTATGTCTGGCCCAATCCCAGCTCTCTCCAAAAACTCTGAGCATTTCAGCCGCCTCTTCAGTCTCCACCACTGGTTAAAAAAATTCTGTTATGATTTTCTATCCAACTTTGACTACTTTTGGACAAACTCTAGCTTATACAGAGCAGACGGTGCGCACCCAAATAGGAGGGGAACAAAGCAGCTGACTGAGCAGCTGTAATTTCATCCGGTTTATTGCTTTAAATTCATTGAGGTATGCACCACGGCATGACCCTATCCAGACTTGTACATCTCCCGCTATTACATCCAGCCCTAACAGTCTGGGTCCTGCCACTGCGTGCTCTGTTTCTCATAACCAGTCTCTGAGAAACTCTGGCCACCTCAGGCCTGACTCTGTAACATCTGATAATTCATCTGTAAACGTCTTAGAGTTTGCACTTCTAAATGTCAGATCTCTTACCAACAAGACTTTCATTATCAATGACTTCACAACATCACAAAGTCTAGATTGTATACTCCATACTGAAACTTGGCTTGATGAATCTGGTAGCAAAGAGTTGATTGAAGCTTCTCCACCAAAGTTCTCATTTTCACATTGTAGCAGGTCAAATGGGAAGGGTGGTGGTGTTGCTACAATATTTTCCAATACTATATTCTGTAAAAATGTTTCTTTTGGTACACACTCTACCTTTGAATATTTAGCCTTGGAAATGAAATTGGCATAACCCTGTCTAATACTCACAGTTTATCGTCCCCCAAAGCTTAAAAAAGGTTTTATTGCTGAATTTGGTGAGCTTCTATCCAAAATCACTGTTGAATATGATTCTGTCCTTATTTCAGGAGATTTCAACATTCATACTGATAACACTACTGACCATTTTGCTAACCAGTTTTCTGACATGTTATCAATCTTCGACCTCACACTGCACATAGCTGAGCCTACTCATAATCAGGGTCACACTCTGGACCTGGTTATTTCTAAAGGCCTTGACCTAGCCTTAGACTGCGTACTAGACTTTGGGATATCAGATAATTTCTGCATTCTTTTCAAAGCTGCTTGGATGTGTAAATATGTACCTACCCTAAAATCAGTAAAAAGGCGCTCCATTTGTGCAGACACATACGTTTATAGCAAGATACACTACCAGGTCGCATTATGGTTTTATTTCAGATTTTAACCCTGAGTGAAATTTGTTTTCATCATCTTCGTGTGAAAGTTTTGTCAATAATTTTAACCTCTCTGTGACACAAATTTTGGATGATATTGCACCTTTCAAAATTAAGACAGTGTTTGGTAAATCAAGAGCACCATGGTTGAAAATGGAAAGAGTGAAGGCACTAAAAAGAATGTGTCGCAAATCTGAGCGTAAGTGGGGTAAGACAAAAATGCAGGCTTATCCTACTTCCTATAAACTGTCATTAAGTAATTATAATAAAGAGATAAAGAAATCCAGACAGCAGTATTTCTCTCAAATTATTTCTCAAAATCTTAATAATTCCAAGATTCTATTCAGTACAATTGATTAACTGGTTAATCCCTTCAGACCAATACCCACTGAGCTTCACTTTACAGAAAAATGCAACGAATTTGCCATATACTTTAAACTCGAGATTACCAATATTAGAAATAATATCATGACTGCCTCTACTGGAGTGAGTGACTCCTCTCTTTCCTCTCATTGCCATGCTGCCAACACTCTCTCCAATTTCACCCTCATTCAAAGTTGTGAACTACAAGATATTGTACAACAATTAAGCCCTGCTACATGTGCTCTTTGTGCAATACCTACCAAGCTATTTAAAAATGTTTTTAACTGTCTGGTAGATGACGTCCTGGAAATTCTCAATTCCTCTCTTCTCTCTGGAGTCTTCCCCAAGGTTCTCAAACATGCTATAGTAACTCCACTGCTAAAAAAGATCATATCTTGACCTTTTCTTCTTGAGAACCATAGACCAATATCAAACCTACCAGTCTTGGGGAAAATTCTGGAAAAGGTTGTATATCAACAATTACACATGTCGAAAATGTCATTGTGACATACGGATTACTGTTAATTCATCATGTTGATCTGTTCTGTACGACATCTATTGCACGTCTGTCCATCCTGAAGAGGGATCCCTCCTCAGTTGCTCTTCCTGAGGTTTCTACCGTTTTTTTCCCCCGTTAAAGGAGTTTTTTTGCGGAGTTTTTCCTTATCCGCTGTGAGGGTCCTAAGGACAGAGGGATGTCGTATGCTGTAAAGCCCTGTGAGGCAAACTGTGATTTGTGATATTGGGCTTTATAAATAAAATTGATTGATTGATTGATTGATTGATTGGCACCCAGTTATACATATCTGTTTCTGCCAACCATCATCAACCAGTGAATGATCTCATCTAATGCATTACTGATGTCAGGTATTGGATGGCCAGAAACTTGCTACAGCTAAATGAGGACAAGACAGGGATTTTATTAACAGGTCCAAAGGCTCTTAGACACCAAATTAGCACTTTGTTGTCTCCCCTACTGGTAAGACCCTGTGAGCATGTCAAAAATTTAGGTATAATTATTGATGCTGATCTTAACTTTCAAAAACACATTTGTAATATCTCCAAAACTGTTTTTTATCATCTTAGAAATATTTCTAAAGTTAGATCCTTCCTTATACTTTTAGATTCTGAAAAGCATTTGTTTCCAGTCTGCTTTGCTAGTGAAGCAAAAAGTGCACTACAATAATCAAGCTATCACTCTCTAAACTTCAACTTATTCAGAACACTGCAGCCAGAATACTAACCAGAACCAAAAGATATGAACACATCTTTCCTATCCTGGCTTCTCTTCACTGGCTTCCTATTAAACAAAGAATTGATTTTAAAATGTTACTTATTGTTTTTAAAGCCATGAATGGCCTAGCACCCTCTTACATCTCTGACGTGCTCACTGAATATACCAGAAAGACCTCTGAGATCATCAAGTAAAGGTTTCCTCACTATACCCAGAATTCATTCTAAATCACCTCAATGTGCCTTCAGTCATTACAGACCTACTCTGTGAAATTCTTTACCACATGATCTCAAGTCTGCTGCAACAATATCTTCTCTTAAAAGCAAACTGAAAACATATCTTTTTTCAAAAGCTTTTAATCAGGTCTAGTGTTTGTATTAAAAGTTTCGTCTTCTAACGTTTTATATATTGTCCTATTTTGTATCTATAAAATATTCGTGTTTATTTTTATCTTATATGTTTTATATATGTATTACTTATGAAATGGTATGTTCTTGGCATGTATGATTTTTAAGCACATTGAGTTTACGCTTGTATGAAATGTGCTATATAAATAAACTTGATGGAGCTTGAAATGTATTTTTAGTTTTCTGCAGGTGAGCCAATGGCAGGTTAATGTTGCATACCTGTAACCCAGAGCTGTGTGTGTGTGTGTGTGTGTGTGTGTGAGAAAAGAGAGCGAGAGAGAGAGAGAGAGAGAGAGAGAGAGAGAGATAGAGAGAGAAAAATGATGAATCTGAGAGATAGAGACTGGAAAAAAAGCAGATGGAAGGAAAGTAGGCAAAAGAGAAGGGGATAAAGAAATGGGCGTGTTATCTTCTTCTTGCCAGAGGGTGCCACAGAAATCTGCCTTTCCAGAAATAACACCAACACAGAGACATACACAAATAAATACACAGAATACTGCCACCGTTGCTGACATGCTGTCTGTAAATATGTATTGGAATGTGTTTATACAGTGTTTCAGCTGTGAGTGGCAAAACTCCCCCAGTCCTCTGATTGAAATCTCTCAGTCGGAGATGGAGAGCTGGCTATAGATGGCTGAAAATATCTGTGTACAACATGATGACAGGAGGATGAAATAAAATATTTAAACACAAGCAGCAAGATGCAGGGATGGTAAAAGGAGAGCAAAAAAACTGAAAACGTCAGAGATGGAAACTAAGAGCAGCAGTTTTTTTTCTGTCTTCTGTCTTGGTACCCTGCCATTGCAGTAATTCATTAATGAGCTGAAATGAGCCAAACAGGAATGAGTTGATACAGTAGGAAATGTGACATAAGGAAGACAGTAAATGTTGTTTGTGGTGCTTTGGCACTGCTGGCACAGAAAATTCCCATTGGTCTGGCTGTAAAAGTAGAAAGAAGGAGGAGATGTAGTGCAGGAACTGATACAAAGATGATAGAAATTCTACCAGGGTTGCCCCTTGTGACCAAATTTTTTATTTGTTTTTCTTTTACAACACCCAGTGCGTGGGATGAAGCATAACACATAATACAAAAATAGATATACAAACAACAACAAAAAAGAAAAAACACATAGCAACAAGAAAACAAACAACCAAAAGCAATGTGAGTATAAATAAAAATATATATTATTATTCCAAATGGCATATATTTACACGTACCCACATCCACACCCATGAACATACTTTCATATACATCCATCACATAAACCGAGTATTGCCTTGATTCATGTAATTCATTTACTGTAGTTCATTGATGCAGCTCTACACACACACACACACACACACACACACACACACACACACACACACACACACATTAGTCTGCTTCAGCATAACTACATATACATTCTCACACAACACATACAGTACAGGCCTACATCCCTAGTACCCCCTGCTATCCGCAATGATCTTCACTGTCCACTGACTATAATTGACCAAAATTAGGGACTGTTTTGCAAGGAATAAAAACAAACAAAAAGTTATTGTGATTTATTTCTCACTAGAACTAACGCTTCCTTCCAGGCCTCAAGACTTTTGTGCCCCACTCGGTTCAACCTTGCTATGGACAGCTCCATGGAAATATGGTTTGACAAAGATTGATACCACTGATTGATTGACAATGTATTAGAGGGTAGCCATCTTACCGCTACCATCTTCTTAGCAACAATTATTCCTAAAAACAAAAGCCGCCTCTGTACTAAGTTAGGGGTCAGATATGAATCATCATTCAATAATAACAGACGAGGTGAACAGTCCAACTCCACCTGCAACATGGTAGACATTTTGCGAGACATATTCCCCCAGAAGGCCTTGACCTCTGGGCAATCCCAGAACATATGCATAAAAGTACCTACTTGATTCAAGTTACATAAAGTGCAGTTTTGGGATGGTCATAATTTCATTAAATGTCTCTTCTTTGGTGTTAGATACACTCGATGAACAAAATTAAAGTTAGTAATTTGATTATTGATATTTTTAAATACCCTCCCCCAATTTATGGAAAAATCTGCACAGTCAATGTCATTATTCCATACTCTTACAATAGCAAGAGGGGAGTGCGAAAATGATACCCTAGCAATAGAGTCATAGATCAGTGATACACTACCTTCTGTGGCTGTCAAAACCTTTTTAAACAGTTCCATGAGTGGATGACTAGTAGGTGGAGCGTTAATAGGTATTCCAACCTTTTGTAAAGCTGAGCGCAGCTGAAGATAGAGAAAAAAGGAATTAGAAGGAACACTGAACTTTTTACAAAGATCCTGAAAGGAGCACAGGCCATTTTCATCCATTACATCACCTAAAGTTTGAATACCTTCCCTATACCACCGGACTGATGTAAAAGGTCGGCCTCCAGACTGCAAAGCACTATTATGAAATAAAGGAGTGCTGGCATGCCATCTATTCTTAAAGCTATAGAGTTTCAGCACCTTCCGCCATATAAGAATTGCATGACTTAATTGGTCCAAAACTAGCTCTACATTGCCGATTGGTGAGATTAGTGAACATTAACTGATCTAATGGGATAGGCGAAACGATACTTCTCTCAATGTCGATAGAGGGGTTAGAGATGCCAGGAGAAAACCAATTAGCCAAATTACGTAAAATAAAAGCCAAATAATAAGATCTAAAATCAGGAAATGACAGGCCACCAAACTCCCTCTTTGCAGATTCATAAGTTTAACCCTTGATCTTTTACCTTTCCAAATAAAACGAATAACGGCTCGGTTCAATCTATCCCAAAATTTTGGAGGTGTAGGTAGGGGGAGCATCGAAGTAATAAAATTCACTCTAGGCAGGATATTCATTTTAATAGTTGATATTCTTCCCGAGAAGGAGATAGGCAGCTTGAACCACCTGTCCAAATCAAATTCAATAATTTTAATAATTGAGTTATAATTTTTTAACACAATTTTGTCAATAGATGTATAGATGTGTATAGATGTGTATTTAAAATTAGAAACTACTGGAATGTTGAAATTCCCAGATTCCTCCTTAGACATTTGGTTAAGAGGTAATAAAGATGATTTTGTCCAACTGATTTTATAGCTGGACATAAAACTGAACTGATCGAATATATTGAAAACATTTGGGAGAGACTGATTAATATCTGAGAGAAATAATAATACATCAGCTGCAAATAAGGATAAATGATGTTTTGTGGAATTAATACTAATTGGATGAATATTGGTTGCTTGCCTTATAGCTTGTGCTAGCGGTTCCAATGATAAAATAAATAATAATGGGGAGAATGGATCTCCCTGTCTGGTAGATCTTGAAATCTGAAAGGAGGCAGAGATTATTTGCCCTGTCATCACATTAGCTGAAGGATTAAAATACATAGTTTTAATCATGCCAATGAAGTCAGAACCCAATCCTATTCGCTCTAAGACTCTCCACAAAAAGGGCCACTCAAGGCGATCAAAGGCCTTTTCTGCATCCACAGACAGGACAGCAGGAGAGGCATTAGTATTTTTTTGAACATGCATTCAGGATATGGAGTAATCTACGAATATTATCCGATGCCAATCTCTTCTCGACAAATCCACTTTGATCTACATGAATTAGACTCTGTAAATGTTTAATTAATCTATTTGCAAGCATTTTAGAAAATAACTTAATGTCAGCATTCAGTAATGATAGAGGGCAATAGTGAGCACATTTACACGGATCCTTACCTTTTTTTTAACAATAAAGAAATAAGAGCAGTGTTAACATCTCTACCAAAAGAACCTTTCTGTGTAGCAAACTGATACATATTTAATAGGTGAGGACCCAAAAGACCCCAAAATTTCAAATATACCTCAGGTGGAATACCATCCATACCTGGAGCTTTACCTTTATTCATCTTTTGGATGGCACTATGTAATTCCTCAAGAGTAATGGGAGCTCCCAAAGTGGTTGACTCCTCTACTGAGATTGAGTTAAGATTAAGATTTCCCAGAAATAAATCAATAGCTTCTATTGGCGCTTTTATATCTGCAGTGTACAAATCCTTATAATATTTTAAAAAAAGTATCATTAATAATCTTAGGATCATTAGTCTGAATCCCATAATCTGTCTCTATTGCAGATATAATATTAGAGTAATCTAAATTATTCTTCAATTTGCTGGCCAGAAAACGACTAGGACGGCTGCCATAAAAATAATTTTTAAGTCTTGTTTTATGAATATCAAATTCTCCTCTTTGGAACATGAGTTGATTCAGTTCACTTTTAACATTAGTCAAAGAAATTGCAAGACTATCAGAATATCTGAATTGCTGTGATCTTTCATAATTAGATGCTAACATATCAAGCTCCTTGATTCTCTTTAATTGTTCTTTATTTAATTTAGAGGCAAAAGAAATTGTATTGTTCCTAATAAAACCTTTTATAGAATCCCACAAACATCTCTTGTCATCCACTGATGGTAAATTAATCGCAATAAACTCTGACAACTTTTTCTCAAATTGATCGCAGAGCCCTTCATTTTGTAATAGGGAGATGTTAAAACGCCACCTATTAGCCCTTTTTGGAAGACCCGAAATATTCAGTGAGCCGGTGTACGCATGATGATCTGTTATACTCATATTAACAATTTTTATATCCACAAAAGAGGAGACAAGTGATGAAGATGTAAATATGAAATCAATCCTAGAATATGATTTGTGCCTGCTAGAGAAGAAAGTGTAATCTTTAGAAGTTGGATTAAATGATCGCCAAGCATCCTTTAAATCAAAATCAGAAAGCAAATGATGTAATACCTTAGTTGCTCGAGGATTTGTGTCAATTGCATGAGACTTGTCCAGTTGAAGATTGAGAATAGTGTTCATATCTGACCCAATAACTATTTCAAAATCAGACAGATGTGCCATAGTGGTATTCAGATGTTTGAAAAAATCATTGTCAAATAAATTAGGAGCATAAATATTTACAAACACAATTTTCTGTCCATTATAAGAGCACTTAATAAAAGCTACTCTTCCTTCATAATCCACTCCACTATCAATTATACATAAATTATGTTTTCTGTGAACCATTATGACAACTCCTTTTGTTTTATTTGATTCAGAGGAGGAAACTGCTACTTTATAAAAACGATTTTCCAATCTTAACACATTTTTTTGAGTCAAATGAGTTTCCTGAAACATTGCTATGTGTACATGGTGCCTGGATATTAGATCTAGGCAGGCAGCTCTTTTATTAGGGTTATTAAGGCCTTTCAGGTTGCAACAAAAAATGTTCAAATTATCCATGCAACTTAATAAGAAAGTAATTTATTAAGGAGGCCATCAGAGTAAAACAGACATAGAAGAACGTTACGGAACCCCACCACATGGAAACCAGCAACACCACCCTTTACACCGTGATCCCCCCCTCCTACCACCCTCACTACCCACCCCATACTTTCCACCCTCATCCGACCCTTCCCCACAGCTAACCTGCAGGGCTGCAGCATAACGGCGATAGACAGCGACCCAGAGCCCTCTCAAACATTTAAAACCGTTTAGGATTGTGGATCTCAGACCCACACACATACACACAATATAGGGGTAAAAAAAAAATATATATATATAAAGAACTAACAGAAATGACAAACCCCACAAAATAACACACACTCCACAACTAGTCCGCAAAAATAAGCGCATACACACACACACATGCACACACACACACACACACACACAGACAATAAGCGTACACATACACACACACAAAAAAAACAAAACAAAACTGGGAGCAACTGTTCGGCCAAGAGCTTTTCATAATTAATAAGTAACGACTGGCAATGTCAAGTGAACCACTTCCATGTGTTTTATCGGATAACGTTTAACAGGCTATACCTCAATGAAGTCATTACTCATCATATCTAGTGTGAGCGTTAAATTCTAATCATCAATAGTCTGTGGCCACACAATATAGCATGTCCATTACTCACAGCTTGCTTCTACTCAGGAGGAAGTCCATTCACGCTTGGTTTGATACTCTTCTCATAAAAGTCCTGAGCGTCTTTAAGTGATGATAAGGTATGTGTAGAGTTTTGAAAAGTCAGGATCAGCGTTGCAGGGTGCCTAATACCATTTCTGATGTCCAATTTGCGGAGCTCGGCTCTCAAATCCTTGTAAGCATCCCGTTGTCTCCTCAACTCGGCGCTGATATCAGGATATATGCTGATTTTCTTCTCCTTGTACATCAGTGTTTTAGCCGCCACTGTCCTGTTGACCAGCATTTTCAGTTCAGAGCTGTACAGCTTCGCAATCATACAGCGGGACACACTGTGCAGTTTTGGCGGAGCCCCGGGGGTGGATGAGATTCGTCCTGGATATCTCAAGGCTCTGGATGTTGTAGGGCTGTCCTGGCTGACACGCCTCTGCAACATTGCATGGACATCGGGGGCAGTGCCTCTGGAGTGGCAGACCGGGGTGGTGGTCCCCATTTTCAAGAAAGGGGACCATAGGGTGTGTTCCAACTACAGGGGGATCACACTCCTCAGCCTACGCGGTAAGGTCTACTCCAGAGTGCTAGAGAAGAGGGTCCGGTCGATAGTTGAATCTCAGATTGAGGAGGAGCAATGTGGTTTTCGTCCCGGACACGGAACCGTGGACCAGCTCTTTACCCTCGCCAGGGTGCTGGAGGGGCCATGGGAGTTTGCCCAACCAGTCCACATGTGTTTTGTGGATTTGGAGAAGGCTTACGATCGTGTCCCCAGGGGCATCCTGTCGGGGGTGCTTCGGGAGTATGGGGTTGGTGGCCTCTTGCTAAGGGCCATCCAGTCCCTGTACCGAAGGAGCATGAGTCTGGTTCGCTTGGCCAGCAGTAAGTCGGACCTGTTCCCAGTGAGGGTTGGACTCTGCCAGGGCTGCCCTTTGTCACCCGTTCTGTTCATAACTTTTATTGACAGAATTTCTGGGCGCAGCCGAGTGGTGGAGGGTGTCAGGTTCGGTGACGGGAGGATCTCGTCGACATGGTCCTCCTAGCTCCATCGAACAGTGACCTCCAGCTCTTGCTGGGATGGTTCGCAGCCGAGTGTGAAGCGGCTGGGATGAGAATCAGCACCTACAAGTCTGAGGCCATGGTCCTCAGCTGGAAAAGGGTGGATTGCCCACTCCAGGTCGGGGGGGAGGTCCTTCCTCAGGTGGAGGAGTTTAAGTATCTCGGGATCTTGTTCACGAGTGAGGGTAGGATGGAGCGGGAGATTGACAGGCGGATTGGGGTGGCGTCAGCAGTGATGCAGGCACTTAACCGGTCCGTTGTGGTGAAAAGGGAGCTTAGCCAAAAAGCGAAGCTCTCGATTTACCGGTCGATCTACGTTCCAACCCTCACCTATGGTCACGAGCTCTGGGTAGTGACTGAAAGAACGAGATCGCGAATACAAGCGGCCGAAATGAGTTTCCTCCGCAGGGTGGCTGGGCTCAGCATTAGGGATAGGGTGAGGGACTCGGAGTAGAGCCGCTGCTCCTCAACATCGAGAGGAGCCAGTTGAGGTGGTTCGGGCATCTGGTAAGGACACGCTGGAGGGACTACATCACCCGGCTGGCCTAGGAACGCCTCGGGGTTCCCGCGGAAGAGCTGACGGAAGTGGCTGGGGAGAGGACTGTCTGGGCTTCTTTGCTGAGGCTGCTGCCCCCGCGACCCGGACCCGGACCCGGATAAGCGGAGGACGACGAGTACGAGTACGAGACGCTGGGTGCTAACTCACTCGGTTCTATTTGTTGCTGGAAAACTAGTTGTAAACCTTGTGTTTGCAAGAGAATCTATGATCAGTTGCCCTCCCTTTAGTGGTTTGGGGCTACGGAGCAAGGGTCTGAGCCTCTGGGCTGTTCCAGGCCCAGCCGGAAAGAGGTGTGAGCTGTTCAGCAGCTGGAGCAAGAGAGGGATCTGTTGGAAGGGAGCAGACCTTCTACAGGCCTGTGACATCACAGAGTCACATGTCACTGTAAAAGTCCTGTCCAATCAAATTATGAGACTTGTGTCTCACTGAGGTGTGAGGTGAGACCTCCTGGAGATGGGTGTCAAATAGCTGTCTTTGTTTGGACAACAAAGAGCATGCAGAGAAGTAAGCCTTTAAATCTCCAGTTTAGATTTTACCAAATGACAAATAATCATATGTGGTCCTGTGAATCCCAACACCTGGGATCTCCGCAAGTGTTGTGAGGACTCTAAGACTTCACCTGAGCCTCCAACAGCATATGGGTGAGTAGATAATGGCTGAATTTTCATTTTTGGGTGCACTATCCCTTTAAAGTTTTCTTATTACCATGCCCATTCCCTTTTTATGCTCATGGTTTGGGATGGCTTGGTTTAAAACCACAATCAAATGACATTTTAAGATCTACATTCACTTAATGTATTAATTTTTAACTGTAAAACAGCTGTAGCACAATGAAACTCAGTGAAGAGCTTTATAAAGGCATGTAAACTATTGGGGAGACGAATACAATTTAATTTCCTAAAGGGAAGCATGTTGTTTTTCCTAGTTGTTGCTGTGAGTAGGTGGAAAGGGTTAATACCTCCCCCTCTCAGCATTAGGTGTGTTCTTTGTTTCATGTCGGGCCCTGTCTGTCTCTCTCCATTGCACACAAGCCCATTGTAGACCTGCACTAGATTCAGCCATATGGCTGTCTATTGGGCTCCAGATGGTGGGCACTACAGAGTGAAACCACTGTTACACATACACGCACGCATGCACGCACACACACACGCACGCACGCACACACGCATTCTCACACACACACACACACACACACATGCACAAGCTTATGACAGCTGCAGATCAAAGAAGTATTATGCATTTGGGACAGCTATGGGACAAACACAGAGGCAGATGATAACATGATAACATCAAAATTATCTTACTATATAATGACGAAAACTTTTTGTGCCTGTGGGTGTGTCTGTGTGTGTGTCTATTCCACGTTTTTCTCCTGCTTGCGCTGCAGTGCGCGCCAGGGGTTTTAATTTGTAGTGTTAAATCAAAAGTTAAACACTACTTATCAGCAACCAGAAGTGTTTTTTCGTTTGTGAATGTTTTTATCTTAATTCTAGGGTTGCAAGAAACTACCTTTTCGCCATAATTTGTAAGTTAACTTTTTTTTTTTCGTTTGGCAAAGCTACTTTTTCCAAAAATTACACTGTCTTTTACAAAGTCGCTTTTAATTGAATTGTATGCATTCACCCCACGAGTTACTGTGCACGCGTGTTAATATATGTATCCACCTCAAACGGACATCAGCTGTAGCTGAGCAATCGTACTATCAAATTCACAAAAACTCTGTCTGAATACATTGCTCTTCTTAATGGGTTCAGTTGACGATTTAATCTGCAATTTCCTATGACCTGTATCCCAAACACACACCATGTGAAATTGTGCGTGGGCAACTGTGCACTCACTGGGTATGGACTAGTGTTTTGTTAATGATCATCTTGTAGTTTGTCATCCATTGTTTCTGTCAGTCACTAAATCACTCTCTAAGCTGTAGGGACTTACACATTATGAATTAATATGCTATGTGATAAATGGTCACAACACACAATTAAGACAGCCAGTCACTGAATAAGTCACTCAGTAATTCCGCCCAACAGTTACTGACCTTGTTTTCACCCACAAAAACTGAGTGAATGTGTACTGGCCCTTGGCAGGTGAGACTATAGTTAGTTTCAGATACAGGTCAGACAGTCAGTCAGTGAATCAGCCAGCAATCAATCTAGTCAATAAAGCAATCAATCAGTGTATAATTCAGGCAGCAGTTTTTAGTTTGACAGATAGTGGCCATGTTTCTCAGATCCAGTGAAGAAGATCTTAGCACTAAGAGCTTCTTAAGAACACTCTTAAGCCTCCCATGAAAGAAAAACGCATTTCCCAGATTTGTACTTAGCTTAAGAAGATCTTTCACTAAGAGTTGTAAGATCGAGCTGACCCACTCTTAACAGTCTTCTTAGCGACCAAACACTCACAGATCTAGCCGCGTCAGGCAAATTAATATTACACTAAGCAAGGAGATATTAAAACAGTGCGCACCGTATATATTTTGATCTATTTTATTCTTCAGATTTGTATTGTTTAGCATTAATTGGTGACAGAAATGAAAAATTTTCATTCTGCAGGGAAACGCGTGTCCTTACTGTGCATATTGAATCTTGAATCTATATGTTATATGAAGACCCTGTGTGCGCTCAAAGCTGTGACACAAGTTATGCACCGAAATCTGGCGGAAGAAAAATAACAATAAGAAGAAAAATAAGTATGAGGAATAACAAGTGTGTTCCTGTAGGCTATGTGCTTTGCACATCAGGCACACAAATAAAATGAATCATCATGACTATCATTTACACACATATCCCACATCTGCATGCACGTATGAGATAGTTTACCGCACCTAAACAATGCGTCAGGGCACAACAGAAACACATCCACCCTCCAAACCTGCGACATTTCACAGATATCAGGCAACTGACAGGTGTAATTGAGCTCAGCTGGAACCTCATCAAGGGACGCTCCACCCGCTACTCTACATAAAGGCGTCACTAGTTTATACCTGTCGTTTTGTCTGATTGTCAGTGTAAATTGATCAATCAATCAATCAGTTTTATTTATAAAGCCCAATATCACAAATCACAATTTGCCTCACAGGGCTATACAGCATACGACATCCCTCTGTCCTTAGGACCCTCGCAGCGGATAAGGAAAAACTCCCCCCAAAAAAAAACTTTAACAGGGGAAAAAAACGGTAGAAACCTCAGGAAGAGCAACTGAGGAGGGATCTCTCTTCCAGGACGGACAGACGTGCAATAGATGTCGTACAGAACAGATCATAATAAATTAACAGTAATCCGTATGACACAGTGAGACAGAAAGAGAGACAGAGACAGAGAGAGATGCAGGACAGATGGTAATGACAGTAGCTTACAACAACATTAATGAAAGTAATAATATTATAATTATGATTCTGGCTATTGTGGTACAATATGTTGAAAGTAAATATTGATATAGTCCATAAATCTGTCAATTGTGTCTTTTTGTGAACTGGTCAGGTTAAGATGATCATTAGCAGAGACACAACGTTGATGAATGCAAGTCGGATACAATGTGGTCAGGATACAATGAAGATCCTTAAGTTCATTTGTCCTTTCGTCCGTCTTTCATATTTTTGTTTAACTATAATACATTTCCTCATGATTCTCTTACCAAGACTACTTCTTATTTAGTTGTAGTCTTGTTTTTGTCATGGAAATAGGTCATTAACAAATATTTATCATCTTAGTTTTTCATTGGAATTATTAGAACACACATACACACGAGCAGCAGGGAATTAGTGCGTTAGGTAGCAGCGCTGCGTGTGACTTATGCGCTGATTAAGTGGTGGGTGATCGATTTGCCTGACATCAATTGATTTAGTTTCAGCACCGCGGTAGTGGACAACTCCTGGTAAGAGCTTCTTAAAGAGCGATCTTAAGAGCGATCGTAAGAAGGGCATTAACAACTCATCTGGGAAACACTCTTATCTTAGCGACCCTTCTTAGCTAAGACGTTCTTAACTGTGCTCTTAAGTCTTAAGATCGATCTTAACTGGAAAACGCGGCCATTTTCTATTCTCAGTGTCAGCAGGGGAAGAATGGCCTTTATATCAATAAACCAAGACACTAATAACATAGGAGTTCCATTATGTTTACTTTAATATTCATTAAACCTATGAAATACAGATCTTTATTGACAGTATGGATACGTATACATATATATATGGGGCATTCTACCGAATGTGTGCAAAGTTGGGCTGGAAATATTTTGAAATTTTGTATGTTTTATTTCCAAAACTTTGTCCCTATATATATTGTACCATATGTAAAGATCACATATCTAGTAAAAATGACTGTAAATTTTTATATTGTATTTTCAGACTATTTTGGAATGTTTTTCCTCCCCCCAAATTTGTCACTACCGAAACATATAGTATTATATTATACAAAAAATATATATCAACCTGTTATGCTTGTTCCTTCCCTTGTCTAAAGATTTAAATGTTTACACATTTTTACTGAAGGTTTTCACAATTAAATCTATAAAAATTAATATTTTAACAAATTTCGAAGTTCAAATTATAGAATTCTTCAAAATCTAAATGCAATCTTTCTTTGTAAAATGCGTAACACTGATCAGATTGATTTCAGAGTTAATAACTGATGAAACAACATAAATGTAACCGATTAACATCATAATACTTTAGTTGATAACTCAATATACTTTATTTTTTACAAAACACCCAGTGTTTCGGTAGTGACTGCACTGTTTCGGTAGTGACCATTATTCTGTTTTTAAGGTTGCATCATATTTCCTCAAATGTATACCTTATGGTGGGAGTTACAAATTCAAAGACAATTGGTTTGTGGTCAATAAAATAATTTAATTTTTGAGATAGCAGAGCAGAGCAGAGTAGAGCGGAGCAGAGTAAAGTAGAATAGAGCAAAGTAGAGCAGAGTATAGTAGAGAACAGCAGAGTAGAGCAGAATATAATAGAGCAGAGTAGAGCAGAGAAGAGCAAAATAGAGTAGAGTAGAGTAGAGCAGAGTATAGTAGAGCAGAATATAGTAGAGTAGAGCAAAGAAGAGCAGAGTAGAACAGAGCAGAATAGAGTAGAGCACAGCACAGTAGAGAAGAGCAGAGTATAGTAGAGTAGAGCAGAGCAGAATAGAGTAGAGCAGATTATAGAGTAGAGCAGAGCATAGTAGAGTAGAGCAGAGCAGAATAGAGTAGAGCAGAGTATAGTAGAGTAGAGCAGAGCAGAATAGAGTAGAGCAGAGTAAAGCAGAGCGGAGTATATTAGAGTAGAGCAAAGTAGAGTAGAGTAGAGCAGAACAGAGCAGAGTAGAGCAGAATAGAATAGAGCAAAGTAGAGTAGAGCAGAGTATAGTAGAGTAGAGCAGAGCAGAGTAGAACAAAGTAGAACAGAGCAGAGTAGAGCAGAGTAGAGAAGAACAGAACAGAGTAGAGCAGAATGGAGTATAGAGTAGAGTAGAGTAGAGCAGATTATAGAGTAGACCAGAGTAGAGTAGAGTAGACCAGAGCAGAGTAAAGCAGAGTATAGAGTATAGCAGAGCATAGTAGAGTAGAGCAGAGTATAGTAGAGTAGAGCAGAGTATAGTAGAGTAGAGCAGAGTATAGTAGAGTAGAGCAGATCAGAATAGAGTAGAGACAAGCAGAGCATAGTAGAGTAGAGTAGAGCAGAGTAGAGTAGAGTAGAGAAGAGTATAGTAGAGCGGAGTATAGTATAGTAGAGTAGAGCAGAGCAGAGCAGAGCAGAATAGAGTAGAGTAGAGCAGACTATAGAATAGAGCAGAGTATAGTAGAACAGAGCAGAATAGAGTAGAGCATAGTAGAGTAGAGAAGGGTAGAGAAGAGAATACAGGGTGTTCGCGGGGTCTTAAAAAGTATTAAAAGTTGATAAATCAAATGTCAGAAAATTAAGGCCATTAAAAAGTATTAAAAGTCTTAATCGCGATTTTATCGTCTCGTCTCGTCTCGTCTCGTCGTCCTCCGCTTATCCGGGTCCGGGTCGCGGGGGCAGCAGCCTCAGCAAAGAAGCCCAGACAGTCCTCTCCCCAGCCACCTCCGTCAGCTCTTCCGAGGGAACCCCGAGGCGTTCCCAGGCCAGCCGGGCGATGTAATCCCTCCAGCGTGTCCTGGGGCGGCCCCGAGGTCTCCTCCCGGTTGGACATGCCCGAAATACCTCCCAAGGGAGGCGTCCGGGAGGCATCCTTACCAGATGCCCGAACCACCTCAACTGGCTCCTCTCGATGTGGAGGAGCAGCGGCTCTACTCCGAGTCCCTCCCGAATGTCCGAGCTCCTCACCCTATCTCTAAGGCTGAGCCCAGCCACCCTGCGGAGGAAACTAATTTCGCGATTTTATGAAGTATTAAATTTTCTTGGCATTTAAGCTTTGACAAAAAGTATCCATGAATGTATAATTTATTTTCCTCCTCGTAACTATTACAAACAACGATGTGTAGGTAGGCATACTCGGGGGGAGGTTAATAACTTAAAAATTATGGCGAAAAGGTAGTTTCTTGCAACCCTAGAATTAAGATAAAAATATTCACAAACGAAAAAACACTTCTGGTTGCTGATAAGTAGTGTTTAACTTTTGATTTAACACAAAAATTAAAACCCTCGGTGCGCACTGCAGCGCAAGCAGACAGATGCGCGACTCAGAGCAGCATGTGTCACTGACACCAGACTCAGAGCGCAGCGGACCGGTGGAAAGTGTCACCATCAGCATATTATTTTACATCAATAAAATCTATTTTATCATTATTTTTAGTCACATTGTTGAAAGAATTTAGTCGTCTGTGTTGATGCAGGATAATAGGTCTCCATTCATTGCACGTCGGGCTTTCTATTTCCTTGTCGGAGATGTTATCTTTTTTAATTACATGATAGCTATTCTCCCTTTACTCACCAGTAAAGAATACCTTTGTCCATTTCACTTAACCCGTGACAATAATAATATCCCTGTTCTCTGATTTACTGTGAAACTTTTTTAGGCAATTCATACAACAATCAGACCAGATGACTTCTTTACTCGGCCTAATGGGGCCGGCCTTTATTTGTCAACCAACCAAAAACCAATCAATTAAAAACACAAACTGGAACTGGAACATGAAATCTTATATGCCTAACAGACATTGCTTCTCGTTCTTTGAGTTTACATATGGCTAAAGGGGAAAAAAAAAAAACTGTAAACGGACGGCATGATTAGTGTTGCGTTCAAGGTCCCCCAAAAAAACGGGAGAAAAAAAAGGCCGAATATTCAGATTTTTTTTCACAATCGAATCCCGTGCCATCAAACGAAGTTTCGAAGCTTCAGATTTTTTGGGTCAGCCCTAAATCCCACATGGAAGGGGCTAGCCATAGGGTTGTTGTTTTCAGCAAGTTGGCCTTGAATAGCTGATGTTGAGCTGTAGAGCTGTGTTACTTTTTATGAACTAAGGTGTATTTTAATAAACCTGCCTTTGGTTTAATTTATTCTTTGAAGCTTTATTCCTTCTAATCTTATCTGAGTTCTGTTGTATGTTTGTGCTCCATAGATTTAATTGCAAACTACAACTGTTTAGTAAGTTAAAGATGTGTTGCTGCTAACTACAGCCTGAAGTGCCGATGAGGTCTTACGTTTTTTTTTGGAAGGTCTTAAAAAAGTCTTAAAAAGATATTGAAATCAACCTCAGGATTCCTGCATATACCCTGGTAAGTAGAGCAGAGTAGAGCAGAGTATAGTAGAGCAGAGTAGTGCAAAGTAGAGCAGAGTAGAACAGAGCAGAGTAGAGCAGAGCAGAGTAGAGCAGAATAGAGTAGAGCAGAGTAGAGTAGAGAAGAGTAGAGTATGGAGTAAAGCAGAGTAGAGTAGACCAGGGTAGTGTAGAGTAGAGCAGAGTAGAGCAGAGCAGAGAAGAGCAAGACTTTGGACCACAAAATTATGGGGTTTAACTACTGACCATTCCATTTTGTCACTACCGAAATGATCATGTCACTACCGATTTTTCAGGATAACTACAGAATGCTAGCAGTCACATGGCTGACAAGCACATATCCCCCCCCCCAAATTTTTACATAATTGAAAAGAACATGTGTTCGGTAGTGACAATTTTAAAAGTTACACACTGATTTTCAGACTTTGGAAGACATTTATTTAAAAAAATGATGGGAGTCAACAACTTACCATGCAGCCATCTGGGATGGGGGTGCAGTACTACCCTCCTTCTCAGAAATTCAGGGGTGTGGCTAAAATCCAGACTCAACCAATGCATTAAAACTCTTGTGTTTCGGTAGTGACATGAAAACAAGGGACACTATTTTTTTAGTTTCTTAATTTAAAAATTAATCCCACAATACATCTAAATCTTTTAACTTGTGTTTAAACTTAATCACAAAGATGTTTTAAATTATACTTTTGAAAAAAATATGAAAAATGTTTTAAGTGTTATTTACATGAATTGAATTTTAGAGGTCAGGGCTGGGGACAGCTACTTCCCAATAGAAAGTACCCTATAAATGGTGATTTTGTATATATTTAGCTTATCACTTTTTCATTTAATGTCCTGGGTTTAAATAGGTCATAACATAATCTTTGTAAATATCTATGTCTGAATACTCAATTTTATTATTTTTGTTGTTTTGTTGTTAAGGGACAGCACTTTCCACAAAATCGGTAGAATACCCCATATACAAATTTGGGGTCCAAATTGCATATACAGTGGTGTGAAAAAGTGTTTGCCCCCTTCCTGATTTCTTACTTTTTTGCATGTTTTCCACACTTAAATGTTTCAGATCATCAAACAAATTTAAACATTAGTCAAACATAACACAAGTAAACACAAAATGCAGTTTTTAAATGAAGGGTTTTATTAATGAGGAAGAAAAAAATCCAAA
>NC_065525.1:130844-133454 GCF_006386435.1 Epinephelus moara | reverse complement strand
TTCTTCCTCATTAATAAAACCCTTCATTTAAAAACTGCATTTTCTGTTTACTTGTGTTATCTTTGATTAATGTTTGAATTTGTTTGATGATCTGAAACATTTAAGTGTGGAAAACATGCAAAAAAGTAAGAAATCAGGAAGGGGGCAAACACTTTTTCACACCACTGTATATATATACAACTGAATATGGCTTCACACACCTGCACAAATACTCACCTACTAATATTTGTATCTGTATCCTTCATTGTCTGCAATTATTCACTATTCCCTAAACCTAACCACTAACTATAACTTCATAACTTCAACCCTTTCTATAACTTATTTTATAACGTAAGTTTAAATCAACACAGCAGCACTTGAACATGAACATGAAGACCAGCAAGACTAACTACTTGTTCGGAGTAATATTGCTTTGTTTTTTAACAGATAATTAACTAACATTTAATTAGCATTTTCTAAAATGCCCTTGCAGAGCTCTGGTACCTGTTGACATAATAACATGTTCTCCTGTCTGAGGTGAAACAGGTGGTGTCTTCCATGTTTTACTTCCCAGTTGCTCTATGAAAGAGGATTAGCATACGATTACATACCGTGACTACTTGAATATACAGTTTCGGTTTTGCACCGTAAGTCACGCCCATAATTCACGCAAGGTATCAGGGGAGCTTAGAATAAGGTGGACAGGTTGATGGTGGACTGTAACGCCCGCCAATGTAATTATGTCCACAAACGTAATAAACCACAAACGTAATAAAAATCTGCAGCATTTAATGTAATAAACCCACAAATGTAATACATTTTCCACAAATGTAATAGCCGCTGCCTACTACAAACATAACACGCAATTTCCCACAAATGTAATAACTATTACGTTTGCAGGAATTTATTACGTTTGTGGGGAAGTGAAAATCTTTATTGTAATAACTTCCCACAAATGTAATAATACAATGAATAATGGTCGTTGTGGTTGTTGTTTGTTTGTTTGCCTATACACCTATTAATACTACTGACCGTGGGTGCAAAATCCAGCAGCTGACTCTCCAATCTGCTGTCACACAACGGTGTGTGTTAGGCGATTCATCGTTTTTTAAAATAGGCTAGTTATCCTTTTCCTTAAACACAGAGCAGCAGTACCACTAAACAGCTGCAATGTCTCTATGCGCAGACTGTGAGGACAGTTGCGTTTATCTCATCAACGGGAAATCACATCATCTGCTACATGTGAGGTACATACCCTTATTTGGATAACACATCCTGGTATTCCCCATGGGAAGATGTTTTTAGTAGGGGGGGGCTGCCAACTGAATGAATGAATGAATGAGTGACATCATTGTATTTTTTTTTCCTGCTGTATAATGCATCGCACATCGCCACTCACTAGGCTGCTGACTGGCTGCCATAAGCTACACACAAATAAAATATTAAGAAGTTCTAACAAATGCAAATTTTATTACATTTTTTCCATAAGGAGGCCAACAGTAGAATTCACCACATGACAAAAGCAGACAAGAACTACCGTAGTTTGAGCGCTGTCCTTGGTGCTGAAGATGTCCCCGAGCCTGTTACAGGCAGCGGTTATAACAAAATCACTTTAAGTTCTGTCCTTGGTGCTGAAGGTGCAAAAACAAACAAATGTCTATACTCCAAAACTCATTACCTCTGACATGACGAACCAAGACAGTGTACATAGATAAAAAAAAAACAACATCAGCAGAAAAACAGAGGTCCTGCAAACCAACAGCAAGCGGCGATCACCATGGCCAAATAATGTCAATATCTGTAATTAGAAAAGCACTCGCAGAGCGCACACCTCTGCCAAGCAGCTCGGATTTCCTGCCATTTTATTATTTTATCCACTTCACTTCAACCAATCACCACCAATATTTTATCATCTGTTCGTTGTCCCATTATCAACCTTTCCTGAAAATTTCATCAAAATCCGTTCAGAACTTTTTGAGTTATTTTGCAGACACACAAATGAACAGACAAACAGACCAATGCTGGCGAAAACATAACCTCCGTGGCGGAGGTAATAAAGAGATAAAAACAAGACAGCTGTTAGCAACTAACGCTGTTGCTGCTGCAGCTTCTATTAGGCTACTACTGTTATCCAAACTAAATAAAAGGAAGCAAAGATTGTTTAACCTATAATTCCGCATTATGTTGCCTTCTTTCCACAGCAAATAAATTACTTCCTTTTAACAAATGGCCATCTAGCAAAGTTAAATATTTTCACCACCATTTTAGTTATGAAATAGCCTCACATATGATATTCAAGGTGCACGCACACACAAGCAGGTTCTCACACACATAAAACGTGACTGGAATTAATAAACAAGCAGTGTTGGGAATCAACATATATTTATCTCACACGGCGGCACCAAAAATGTTGGGGTCAACACCTTAGGCTTCACACGGAGGCACCAAATATGTTGTGGTTAAATTGGCTATCGGAAATAATTAATAATTATTATTAATAATTAATAATTATGTTAAATAATGTGACTTAATTAACATTAAATCACCTCGTGGGGCACCATTCCCGTAAAGGGAAAAATGATAGCCAGTTAAAGATATCAGTCTCATAAAATAGGCTAAACTATTAATTTG
>NC_065525.1:88683-128233 GCF_006386435.1 Epinephelus moara | reverse complement strand
CGCATGGGTGAAATTGTCAAACAACAGTGTCTGAGATGGACATGGGACAGAAAATCTTGTAGAAGATATACTACATGTCTCCTCAATGTCTGTGTTTGAGACATGGGAAGTCAGGTCACTGCTACCTCTGTCTGTTGGTGGAGGTTGGGGAGCTGACTTGATTCCTAAAGACTTAGGGTCTGGTGGGAAAGATTTCCACTTACTGAGTGGAGGAGGTGCTAACTCATTAAGGGAAGAGTGTGAATCTGAAAAACCGGAATCACACTAGCTGTGAGACTGTGCTGGGGCTAGATGATCTGATCTAAGCCTAAACAGTTCTTCTTTATGTGAACAGAGGTCTAACTCTGCTCAATGTAAATCATCTAAATCGCGCATGGCTTTCTTGTTAGCCATCTGTGCTTCATGGAGGAGGGAAGCATTTTGCGCTCTTAGAGTTTCTACCTCCTTTTCTAAGGCTGCTTTGCTCTGAAAGGCAAGGGTGGTTTGCCTGTGAAAGATCAGAAGCAAGCATTTTAACAATGTATTACTGGATGCAGTCTGCACATCACAGTTATCACTTAGTAGAGAGTTAATCTCGTCCTTGCATTCCCCGGGACTCAATCTGCTGATGAGTTCTTGACAGCCAGGGTTTAGACTCTGTGCGATGGAAGAGATAAACTGTTCTAAACAGGGGTTCGCCATTGTTAGGTCTTAAGAGGAGGGGTCGCTATAACACAAACAGGCACTAAAGATAGGGGACAGGAATTTACGACAGTAAATTTGCCTGCAAAGATAACAACATGCTCTAACTAAAATGCTTGGCAGTATCAGTTAGAGAGTTGTTTCTTAAAGTTAACTCAAGCTGGAACTTAGATCGTAACAGCGAGGTACAAAACTTCACAGGGCTGGTAGCACACTGTGGCTGTTATGTTCTATCTTTACTTAGGCTGAAATGCTTGGCAGTAACAGCCAGTTCTCACATAAACTCTCTGTGTCAGAGGAAAAAGCCTTGAAATCAGTGACAATTTTACCAAATGATAAATCATCTGTGGTCCTGTGAATCCCAACAGCAGTAAATGCACAGTGGGGGTTATCTGTTTTCTGTATCGGCGTGACGCGCTGTGTTAATTGAGTGAATCGTCCAAGCCAGACGCATGTTAATTTGAGTTTGATTTAATTTAATTACACTAAAGTTGTTGAGTTAAACTAACCATTTTTATACAATTTATTGCTGCATTTTGAAAGCAGAAACAGTTAAGTTTTTTGGGGGTTTCATGTTATATCAGGGGTTTTTAGCTTGGTACCATGAACCTGTGCCTCCTGTGACCTGTAAAAGAAGCGTTGTGACATAAGCCTCAGTTTCTGTTGTTGGCAAATTGTTACAAGCTGATGAATTCGCTGGTCAAGGCTAGGCAAAACGTTAGTACAGGTGAGATGACAGACAGATGGATTGTTTGTCTCTAACAAAATACTTTCTGTAGACATGCTGCAAGAACGAATTAATGCTTAATATACATCTGCAGCCAGAGCGCATTATGCTGTCAATAGGCTTTATGTGTGGGGAATACCAGGATGTGTTATCCAAATAAGGGCATGTACGTCACATATAGCAGATGGATGTGATTTCCCGTCGATGAGATAAACGCAACTGTCCTCACAGTCCGTGCCAGCGCAGTGAGGGAGAAATGCACAGACTGCTTCATATTGGAAGTGTTATGGTAAATGGTCGGATTAATGGGCGTTCAACATTATGGGACTAAAATGATAAAACTCGCTGTAGACCTGCATGGTCGGATTAGCGGGTAGTCGGAGTTATGGGTAGTCATACCTATGGGAGGTTGCACTAACGCCTGGTCCCCACTGGCGAGTGGGGTGGCCAGTGGGGTGGCCAGCAAATTTACAGGGGGGGCTGTGGCCACCCCTGGCCACTCCCTGATGGTGCCATTGGCAGGCGGGGGATCCGTTGTGTGATAGCGGAGTGGAGAGTCAGCAGCTGGATTTTGCACCCACGGTCAGTAGTATTAGTTGGTGTATAGGCAAACAAACAAACAACAACCACAACGACCATTATTCATTGTATTATTACATTTGTGGGAAGTTATTACAATAAAGATTTTCACTTCCCCACAAACGTAATAAATCCCTGCAAATGTAATAGTTATTACATTTGTGGGAAATTGCATGTTACGTTTGTGGTAGGCAGCGGCTATTACGTTTGTGGAAAATGTATTACATTTGTGGGTTTATTACATTAAATGCTGCAGATTATTATTACGTTTGTGGTTTATTACATTTGTGGACATTATTACATTGGCGGGCGTTACAGTGGACTGAATGGACTTCATTTTATAGTCTGTGTTTTCCATATAGGCTGTTCTCATTCTCTGTTCGTGCGTACCTACTTTATAATATTACAATAATATCGTGAGCCAGGAAGCGGTAAACATGTGACCTATGCACTGCAAGTTGTCCTCCTCTATGATGGGAGCAAAGGAGGAGGTCAGGTGACATATTATAGTATTAAAGGCAACAAGAAAAGTCTGTGTAATATGGAAGGTCAGGGGTCAAATCAACACAGGACCTTGATTCCAGGGGCCTGGGGTCCTGTGTGACACCAAAATTCAGTACTGAGTTACTTTAAGTGAGGAACGTCCTCTTGCTCGGCTCTCTCAACTGCCGTGTCTCCACTGAGAGAGCGGAGTACGAAGAAGGTTCCTGTAAAGTTACGGGCTCTGGATGTGACGTAATCGTTGCGCGACCATTTTGACCGGGGCGACGTAGGGACGTTGTTAGCTGTTAGCCGATAGCGGTGTCTGTAATAACTCAGTAAATCGCCCGTGAAAAAAACATTTTTTCCAGCGGATGTCTTAGTTACAACATGATTGAGCTAACTGGAGTAGTTTCATGTCGTATCCGACAACGGGAGGCTTTTAACAGATGCTGTTGTGAGCTGTCCCTGTCAGCTGCAGCCACTACTGATGCTTTCCAGACATCGTGATTTCCCATAACTGAATAAATACCACACATAGCAACACAAAACTGCTTTGCTAGCTCAATCATGTTGTAACTAAGATATCCGCTGGAAAGAATATTTTTTTCACGGGCCATTTAGTGAGTTTTTTTTACATGGCGGCGGAAGCTATATGAACGAGCTAACCCTCGTCTGCTGAGTTTTAAAAATGCCGGCTATTTTGTAGCTTTCTGTTCACGTCACATCCCTCCTTGAGTATATCCAATCAGCACCAAGTAAACCCCAAGCCCCAGCCAGGAGTCTTTCGGGGCCGTTCTGAGTACCTACCCCGAGGCAGGGACTTGTTTAGCCCCTGTAAAAGTTCCGGAACTCTGTCCTTAGGGGGTGGTTCCTGCGGTGGAGACACGCACCAACGGCCCCGGCCCCGTAAAATTACCCCTTAGTTCCTGCGGTGGAAACGGGCCTTCTCTGTCCTTTGGGCCCTCACAGCAGATAAGGAAAAACTCCCCCAAAAGGAACTCCCCCTAACTATAAGCTTTATCAAAAAAGAAAGTCCTAAGTCAACTTTAAAATGCGGAGATAGTGCCTGCCTCTCGGACTGAAACAGGAAGATGGTTCCACAGAAGATAACTGAAGGCTCTGGCTCCTGTTCTACTTTTGGAGACTTTAGGAACCACAAATAATCCTGCATTCTCAAAATGTACAGTGTTCTGTTGGAATAATAGGGTACTATGAGCTCTGTGTGATATGACGAAGCCTGACCATTTAGAGCTTTGTAAGTGAGGAGAAGACTTTAAATTAAATTTGGGATTTTATGGTGAGCCAGTGCAGAAAAGCTAAAACAGGAGAAATATGATCTTGTTTCTTAGTTCCTGACAGGAAATGTGTCACAGCATTCTGGAGAGTTTTTAAAGACTTGTTAGAACAACTTGATAATAGGGATTAATAGGGAAATATATAAAGAAGCACATAACGTCATTACTGCTGAGGGCTAAGGGACTACAAGGCTCAATAGAGCTGACTCTGTCAGCCTGGCTAAAGTGCTAAAAAAGAAACCTGGGGTTGTTCTTATTTTCTTCTATTAATGCTGAATAATAGTTTGCTCTGGCATTGCAGAGGGCCTTTCTATATATTTTAAGACTGTCTTGTCTTGTCTTGTCTTGACTGAACGACTTGGTTAAACACCAATTCCTTTCAAATTTTGGCAATATTTGTTTAATTTATGGGTTTGGGAGTTATACCACGGCGGTAACTTTATTTGTTTCATTGTCCTCTTTTTAAGAGGTGCTACTGAGTGGAGCGATGTTTGCAGTGAGCCTGCAGCACTATCAACAAGATAATCAATTTGGGAGAGTTTAAAGTCTGTATAGGCATTTAATTGAGTTATAAGAAATCAAAAGTTATTAAATAATGGTCTGATGAAGTGGGGTTCTGTGTAAAGACTATCAAGTCTTCACTTTCAATTCCATACGTCAGAATGAGATTGAGGGTGTGGTTAAAACAGTGAGTGGGTTTATGTACACTCTGACTGAAGCCAAGATAAGAGAAAAACATCCCGTTTTTACAGTCCACCAACTGTTGTCCAATGCAAGGAAAAAGTTTGAGGAACGTATTTAAACATTTCTCAATTGGTTACTTTTGATACTTCAATACATATCCCTGATTGTACTTACAAGGTAAAACACCATGCACCATGACAGCAAACCACAATAGGCTCTCTCACTGAGCTGAAATAAAACAATTGTGTGTAATTTATAAACTGTCTCATAGTGCATTTTGCTGTGGTTTATGGTCTGTAGTGTTATGCAGCAGGCAGGCTCAGACCCTGCAAAACACCACACAGCTGAGTGAAGGACAGATAGGCAGAGGAGAGTTGACAATGGATGCACTCATTGACGTTGCATTGCTGTGCATAAAAGCTGCAGAAAAAACAGCCATGTGACAGCTGACGTAAAACGAAGGATCAACAAAGGATATACATGTTTTTATGTCCAGTTTAATGCCTGTACATTGGCATACATGATGCTTGTTCAGCTGGTGCCCATCTTCTCCATCTTTCCTTGATGTTTACTGATGTTTATATGTGAAAACCTCGACCTGACTAGCTAACAGCTAGCAAGCCTTGGTAGCCCTGTGCTGTGTGAGAGAAAGAGAGAGAAAGAGAGATGAGTTTCAAAATAACTTTCAATGACAATCAGTGTGTTTCCCCTCTTTTCCTCCTATCATAATTTGGACAATAAACATAAAAATACAAAGAAAAACATATCTCAAACCCTAAACTAACCCCTCAGCCAGCCAAGACATCCCAGACTAAAACATTCAAACAGCTGTATATGTAGTTTTGATAAACAAAACACAAATAACACAGAAAAAAATGATAAAAACAATACAAGATGTGGGAATAAAAGATGTCCTGACTAAAATAATGATTTAGTCGGATTCATTATGTTCTGATTTCAACCTTTGTTCATCATTTTTGGAAAGTTTAGAGTGTGACACACCCCAAAACCAATGTTTCCATTTTTTTCAAAGTTTCTGTGGTGGCCATTGTGAAAGTCCACGATGGCTGCCACAGAAACTTTTTTTAGGTGGATCCCTCATGATAAATCAAATTGGTCCTGAGTTCAGTAGTTAATTGCAATTTTTTCAAGCCAAAGAAACAAATGGGAACATTTCCAATACATTAAAAATAGAATCTGATGCTGCACCTGCCTTTAATATGTTTTTTATCAGGTAAATAATTTCTGTATCTCTTGTTATTGTATTGTGGAGGTGCGGTGAATGACAGAACAGTAGACGGAGATGAGTTGAGTCTGCTTTACTCTCCACATAAAATAATGTACACTGTACAGTGAGGCAACAACGTGCTTACTGCCGGAACCGGAACTTCCAGGCACACCGTTCTCTACATCACTGTTTCTCTTACAGTCCTTTGGTGAATGTCTCTCTCAGTTTCTCTATATGGGTCACCACAGTATCTCTTATTCCTACACTTGGCAGCTAACGAGGTAGCATTAACAGCTGGCTTTAGAAAAACAACAGCAAAGATTACCTGAGTGGCTAGTGTTAAACACTTGCAGACATACCAATCCAGTGTTAAATACAATAAGTTAGCAGTTGTCAGTTGAGAACTCGCTTGACAGCTAAGACACAGGCACGGGCGGGTAGTGTCATTCAGCCAGATGACTCTTTTAGTGATCTGACAGAGCAGAAAACTGGCGAGAGAAAAGGAGGAGGTGTGTGCTAATGATAAATAAGGACTGGTGTGACAAAATAAATGTGAGGTGCTGTCCTGTTCCTGCTCGCCCAGCGCTACAAGGAGAATAAACACTCTGCATCATGGCCATATAGCATTGCCTGTGTACAGGAGGAGCGACCATATGGCTACGTTGTTGAGGTTGAGATATGTAAACATACTTCAACACATCCCCCAGTGATGTGAGAGATGGAGCCAATCAGAGGATCGAGCACATTCCAGGGTACCTCCGTTGATGCCATCAATTAATACATTGAGTCTGTGGTGGCTTTCATTTGTAAAACAACAGAAGCAAGTGTACCCAAAACTACAGTAAAACCACTCCACAAGTAAATGATAGATTTTAGGTTAACACTGGAATACAGCCAAATTTCCTCAATACTCAATACTGGATTTCTAGGTGTGGAAGAGTTGGTCTAACCTAAGTTCACACTACATGACTTCCTGTCTTGGGTGTGGCCATCTTTCCCCTGCATACCCTCAGCTCATTTTGATATGTAGTGAACATCTTGTGGCTGGATGAAAGCAGATTCAAAACAATACAACACAAGATATAGTACAAGTTTATTGTCTGTTCTTTATCATTTTTATCTGTTAGCTCAATGTCTAATATCGGCCCAGTGAGAGATCATGTCAGTTGCTGCCAGATCTCTCGAGAGTGTGTTGCTAAAAGAGAGATGTGTTTAAATCAAAGTTAATTTCCTCCTGATACGTCCGTCTGAAAATGCCATTTTAGTGCCAGTATGTTTAGAAGGGGCAGGGCTGGGTGAAAATGGGTCCAGTATTTACTTCAGTGACTATGAGGTGAGAGAATTGGTCATAATCTGTACTCGTGTTCACTTTTCACATGAGAGTGAATAGACTCAGGACTGCTGCTCGTCTACTAAAGGGGTGGGGCAGTGGCAAGACACACGTGACACAGATACAGAGGGGAAAATCAGAAGTGAGCCATCAAGATTTATTAGTGGTCTCTGCTCTCTCCCTCCCTCTACAACACACAAACACACTTTTGAGAGAATCGCAGGGCTCAGTTCTTGTCTCTGTTCTCGACCTGTGTCTTGTGCTGTCATCAGTTGTAGTTTGCCGACAGAGTTCTCAACAGGTCCAGATATTCAGTATGCTAGCTATGTGGGGTGCATCTGCATTGCTTTGGCAAAGTTTGGCCTCACATCTTTTAACAGTGTTCGAGCACCAATTTTGCAAGTGCAAAGCCAACACTGATTTGCATCTTATTTAGAGCCTCTGTTAGGGAGCTCCAATAACTATTGCAAGTGGCAAATCAGGGCTTAAGTCGATTAGTGTTAAGTAGGCATAACGTTACATGGTTCAAGATCTTCCTTGAAGTTGAGGATGATATGATTGAAGCTTTGAGGATGCGTACAGATAACTTTGGAGCAGACGTTGTGCTAGACTTTTTCGTCGCCGGTCATTTTGACCAACAGGGTCATAAAAATCCGGTCATAATCTATTTTTACCGGTCATTTTAATTTTCCTTTAAGATATTCAAAGATATTTAGTTTTCATTCGTTCGTTTTTAATAAATCCAACAAGCAAGTTACAAAGTGTGCATTAATAAGGACATGAACGGAAAGATGAACAGACATCCACACACCCGTGCCATTCTGGACACACCGGACGCGGAACCGAAGTGCAGCGCCCAGCAGCGGAGGCAGTTTTCAATCGCCGCCCATGTTAACCTATCTGACTGTCCAGCACTTCAGTTCGGCGGCTGGTCTATTTTTCACGTGAGCCGGGAGCGCTTCTGTCAAGCTGGATAGAGCGGATCGTACCAAACAGGAAGTCGGACACAGTAAAGACGAGAGAATCCAGCCAATTTTCAAAATAAAATAACAACAGCACGCACTGAGGAACGTGAGGGGAAAATACTGTGTTTATAATTTAAAATAACACAACAGTGCATAACCGAACACATTTTTCAATACCCTAATCACTTCATTACAATTTTAATTTTGTGTCACCGAGCCTACAGACATAACTACATAAATAAAATGGTAAGAACAATATGCCCTATTCATTCAGTGTTTATCCAACATGCTCAATACATGGGCATGCAATGACAAATTGTAATTAACTTATTACGTTATAAAAAACGATTAAAATATGGACTTACCCATGTTTAAAATGACCTGTTGAAATGAAAAAAACGAGTACTGACGGTAACAGACGGGTGGAGTCAATGTTTAATCGGCAAGGAGAGCGCAGGAGAAATGCGCTGCCTGTGTGGACAATCAATCGCCTGCGAGTACACTCACTACGCACTACGCGTCCAATGTGTCCAGGGCTCAACAACGCTACATGAAGCAGATGAATGACTTTTTCTCTGCAGTGTGAAAACAGCAGCCACTGACTGTGCACTCCGCTGCCATGTGGGCAGGGGTGGTAATTGCAACCCGGTCAAAATGACCAACGGCCTTCAGATTTTCCGGTCATTGTTGTAAAAAAAAAAAACTGCCAATGACCGAGAATATCCGGTTAACGCGACCCCTGCTTTGGAGTAACAGAGGAACAACAGAAACACTTGACTAGGTTTGTGTGTGCTTCCTATTACTCAAAAGGATTCACAATAAGAAACATTCCAGAGCTGAGATGGCACATTTTGACCAGTATAAGGCAGACAGTTACAAGCTACCACCTACACAGGATGCGCTGAAACAGCTTATTGATAGAGGAGCTACATGTGCAAGCTCGAGTTTGGAGCCAGGCAAGCGTTCAGCAGCAGGTAGCTTTGAATCCTCTGCAAAATGGCTAAAAGCTGGTTGAGTTACCAACTCCTTAGGCCATCACTGAAATGGTAAGATGCCACCGCAAAAGATATTGTTTAACACAAAGATGTTCTTGTTGGTCAAGAGACTTACAATGCACTGACCTTAGCTTTTGCAGTAAACAATGAGAGAACGACCAGGGCCCTATTTCAGAAAGCAGGCTCAACAAACTCTGAGCCTAATCCCGATCTCTGAGTTGACTAAGCCTGAGCTGGGAAACTCTGAGTTCTTGGTTCCAGAACAGCTGATCAGAATCAGTTCAATCAACTCTGAGTATGTTCAGCCTGAGGGAAGAGCGTCACGGTGAGCACCGAAAGCCATCATTAATGGAGTGCAGATGACATGATTTTCAGTGGCAGAAAGCAGAGTTAAAAGCAGAGCCACTTATTTTTATTCCAACTGAATTTGAGATTTTAATGACTGTGAATGAAGACATGAAAAAAAATAAAAAAATCTAATACGGCAGCTGCAGCTAAACAGCATGAGGTGTGATGGGAAAAGACTGCAGATTGTGTTAATAGGTAATGTCAAGTGATGTTATGTAATGTGATGAGTTAATGCGTGTCTAATATACAGAAAATATAGAAACATTTTTAGATCTTAACAATGTTCATATATTTTAATATACTTTAGTATATCCTCTTATTCAAAATCAAACACAAAGATATTGTACAGACTGGTAAAAACTTTACTTATACTAACTTCATTCTGTCAATTTTAGGCTTATGTTAACTGAATTGCTCTGAAATGACTTCCTATTCACGTAATCTCTTCTATTCTCAGATGGAGCTATGATGAGGATGTTGAGTCCCATAAATGAGCCAATTACACCACGGAATCTTTGAATATATGGAAAATACTCATGAATCACTGCATAATGTATCCACGTAGATTAATTTCTTATTTACACTGATAAACCTGCAGTTCTACGGAATTACTCTTTTTTTTAAAGATTGTTTTTTTGGGTTTTTGTTGTCTTTAATGGTAGGTCAGCATAGCGTTAAGAGGGGGAGAGAGGGAAAGACACGCAATAAAGGATTACAGGCTGGAATTAAACGCTGCAACGAGAACTAGACTGCCATACACGGGCCGTCCGCTCCATCCACTACGCCACAAATGACCTATAGAATATTTCTTTGATAATCCGTTCTGATTTATGCTCAGGGAAACTGCTAAAACAGGCAAAAGTCCTTTCAGAGCCTGAGTCACTTTTCTTACAGCCCGACAAACTGCTACTTTGCTGATGTGTTCAGTGTCTCTGATGTTATAAAGAAAACTGCCGTTGCCAAAGAATCAAAGGGCAATGCATAAAATTTGCTCGGATGATAATGTAAATCCACGATGTGCAAAATTTGATATACCCGGGTGGAACAGATTAAGATAAATGATAGAGTGTGAAGTGTAATTGTATCTTTCATTGACACTCCTCTGGGGAGAAATCCAAATGGGGTCTAATCACCATCTCTTGACACAACAGCCTCTGAATGAACTGTGATGCAACATCCACGACTTCATTCACAATAGAACACGCCATGTCTCTCCTTCCTGCTACACGCTCAGCAGGCGATCATGTGAAGCAAAACAAAACTCTGAGTTTCCGTCATCTCAGGCTTAACATACTCAGAGTTTTCACTAATCCTGCTTTCTGAAATAAGGCCCTGGACTCAAGATATAACTCAAGGTGTCGTGCTTGGATGCCTCTGCACACCAGTCCAGTTTCTCTGACAGTTTCCACCCATGTCTGTGAAAACATGGATGTTTCACACACAGGAAATCTGTTCAATCAGCACAATTTTAAAGATTAGAGTCACCAATTCAGTATCTGACCAAGTGTCACCCCTTCTGTTCCTGAGATATGACGATGAATAATGACCAGAAAAGTCTTTTTGTAGAGCATTATAGTGTCATAGTGATGTTGACTTCATAATTTTATCCTGTTAGACATTTTTTTGTAAAATGTTAACAAATGAATTATTGCATTACAGCGATAAAGATGTTTTATGAGGTCAAATTGACCTTGACCTTTTACCTTTGACCACCAAATTCAATTAATTAATGTCCAAGTGATTGTTCTTAGTTTATATGAAAATCTGAATAAGAGTTAGAGGAACGAGACAAGCTGGTGATTTGATGAATATGAGTAATGGGATTGAGTAAATTCACCATCTTAAATGAAGTTCCACTTAAACTCCACGAGTCTCCTCAGCAGAGTTGATACATGTGAATTGACTATTGTTAACTGGTGACTTTGCTGGTCTTCCTTGATGAGATTTTGCCCTGTCCAGTCTTGGTACCTCTCTCTCAGGGCAATGAAGAGCCTGAAAGTGATAGTGTTTCTTCAGCCACTGAGTACGAATAAAGTTGCGTAACTCACTCAGATTACCAACACACTAAAATGCAGCAAATAAATAGATATGCAATAGTATGTCATAGAAAAGATAGAAAAATTCAGGTTTAACTCAGGTCAAGTAGGATGACGATGTTGAGGTTTCTGGCATCAGAGGAGAGAGTTGTTGTGACTTGAGGATGGCAGTTTCAGTGCTGTGGTGGGAACGGAAACCAGACTGGAATGATTCATAGAGGTTATTGGCAGGGAGGTGGGCTTTGAGTTTTGAAGTAACATCGCGTTCCAGTTCAATCAGGAGAGACTCGTTTTTATAGTAAAAGAATATTCATTAACATGTGAACATATGAATAAAAATGTGGAAAGTCTTTGGCTGTTAGACAGCAGCAGAAAAGAGAACAGATTTAAAATTTTGCAGTGGCATCCCGATCCTGATGAGTGAACACCCATAGTCAGCTGATTAGAGGGAGTAGTGAGAGTGGGATGGAGAGAAATGTGAAAGGATGAGCACAGAGAAAGTCTTCCTGATTAAACTTACATTGAGCTTAATTTCAATCATGAGAGGACTTTCCAACGGTATATGATTTATTGCCAAGAAGCATTGTTACAACAAAGAAATAATCTACCTAACACAAATTTCCTTACTTTTTGTGCTTAGTTTAGATGTGGTCAGGGCGGGACTGTCATCAAACCTGTAAAGTTTGGGGAAGATTGGACCATGTATGCTGGACTTATAAACTACTTCCTGTTATGTGGCGGTACCCCTGAGTTTGTTGCCTTGCCACGGTCACACGGATTGACGAAAACTCAAGCTTGTAATAACTTTTCTTCTTGAAGGTCTTTCGGTGGGACAGACCAAGGTTTGAAGACGATCCGCATAAATCTCTAGGACTAGTTTGTTAATTTATGATCCCTGGAAATGGCTGAAAATGCACCCAAACGTCTGTACGTCTTGGAGTGTTACATGTGCCTACCAAGTTTTGTACATGTGGGTTAAACCACCTTCAGGGACTGTGTTATGGCACATAATTAGGAGGCCTAGGTGTACGGTTAGGGGTGGAGTTAGGAAGCAGGGAGAGGCTGATGTTCCACTTGGGGTATTGGGTAACTCCCCTTCCTAGGAGCTCACACACCTGAAAAGGCGGTGGTTGATTGGAGTCGAGGCTGGCTGCTGGAGACGCCGACAGACTGCCACGCCACATTTCTGCAGAAGATTCCGACAGACATTCAGAAATCCGGAGACAAAATCCACCGATCCGGGAATGCCACTACACACCTCACCTGATCTGTCGACCGGAGGGGACGCCCGCGTCGGGTCATGGTGGCCACCTACAGTAGCAGTCGGGTCTGATGAAGGGTGAGTAACCCATTTACCCCCTAGACAGCTCAGAGATCTACACATATTAGGTAAGTGAGGCATACGTTCAAGTCCAACTGCTCACCATAGGGAAATAACGAAGCTTAGTTAAAGGTTACAGTTACCAGTGTTAGGAGTGTCAGGTAACGAGTCAAGCATAACGTTAGGTGTCTTGTAACAGGCTGTTTTGTCGAAATTTTGTAGGGGGCGCTACTGAGCCATTCTTTTGCAATCAAGCACAAAACCCCTAAAATATCAAATTTTATACCACTCCTGATATGTCTGCAAAGTTTCATGAGTTTCTGAGTATGTTAAGCCTCCCAAAAAGGCAATTCATTGGAGAGAAAAAGAGTAATAATAATTCCTTCAGTTTCAATAGGGCCTTCGCCCGCCTGCGGTCGGTGCTCGGGCTCTAATAATAAGGTATTGGAAATCATCCCTCCCTTCTCATTATGGGCAAATGGAATATCTCCTTTTTGGGATGATACCAGATCAACCATAGTGCAGGGGGTTAAAGTTAGCTGGAATACCAAAATGCACCATTAGACCATGATCACACAGAAACATTTTACAGGTTGCAAAATGTGAGGGGCACCACACTGTCTTTTTTAAAAAAAAAAATTGAATGCCACTAGTAAAAACAAAAACGCTTGCTCCGCCTTTTTATTGTTGCCAGGCAACTACACCAGCACCTCCTTGCGGCCGGGCTCCACTGTAGCAGTCCCGTAGCAGCTCGCCCCCCCGTTAATCAATTACAGCGGCTCTACCGGCAACGGGAGCGGCGCGACAACCCCCGTCTGTTGCGTGACAACTCTCTATTTTATGCGGCTCTTCTATTTTTGTCGCGCTACGCTCCCCTACGCAACCCTCCAGCAGATGAAAACTACATGAAATAGTGTGCTAAACGAGCACAATGTGTTTTTAAATGAATAAACCTGTTGGGATTCACAGGACCACAGATGATTTATCAACTGGTAAAATCTAAACTGTAGATTTAAAGGCTTTTTCCTCTGCATGCTCTTTGTTCTCCAAACAAAGACAGCTATGTGACACCCATCTCCACAGGAGGTCTCACCTCACACCTCAGTGAGACTCAAGTCCCAAAACTTGATTGGACAAGACCTTTTACAGTGACATGTGACTCTGTGATGTCACAGGCCTGCAAAGATCTGCTCCCTTCCAACAGATCTCTCTCTTGCCCTGGAGCTTCAACAGTTCACACCTCTCTCCAGCTGGGCCTGGAACAGCCCAGAGGCCCAGACCCTGACTCCATAGCCCCAAACCACTAAAGGGAGGGCAACTGATCACAGACTCTCTTGCAAACACAAGGTTTGCAACTAGCTTTCCAGCAACAAGGAACTAAGTGAGTTAGCACCCAGCGTCTAACTCTGCGAAACCCTGAGCGACCAGCTTCCTCGGAGTTTCACCTTTGGAACAAAGGACCCAACAAAGACTGCACCTGAAACCATCTTCCCAGCCTTCTTCTGCCGGCTAACAAAGCAGCACACCACCAAGTGACTCTTTCTCCCATCCATTCAAGGATCGGTAACGTAACAACTGGACATAGCTTATCACAGCTTTACAGGCTAAGCAATACTCTTTAACTTGTTGTACGTGATTTGATGTTTACTGAGTTATTGTTGTGATAGATTGCAGTTAGGTCATTGATTAGTTGGCTTCGCCAAAGCTAAGTGTTTAGTTTGCTAATACTGTTCACAAACAGATTCTTGCATGCAACTAAACAATCTCTGCACTAATTCAGACCGTTTGCAACACACGTCACATTCACATAGACTCTTTAACAAATAGGCTTTCAACAGAGCTACCCCAACCAGGCATTTCAAAGTTCCCGCTTCTTTTCCTTTGTCTTTGTCCTGACCACACGGTCAGACAAACACCTCCCCCGAAACTGAAGCAGCCTTGATTCGGCCATTTTGGTAGTTCTCTGTTGTCAGCCATTTTGTTTTGTAGGTCAAACGGCTCCTTGATCACCACACCTGCCTTTGTCTTTCTCTTCCTTCTTTCTTTCTCTCTCTCACACACACACACACATATACACACCAAGCTTGTATATAGTTAGAATTTGTGTGTTTTGGTTTGCTTTGCTAATTTGTGAATAAATAGAATTCTTTGGAATCATGCCTGCTGTCTGTTTAATGTTGCACAAGGGTGAATGAATAGTCAACCTCTGCTGCGTCAAGGACTCCGAAATCCTTCAGGCGTTACTGTTAATTTTGGTTGTTATCATTAATTTAATTATTAATCAAACTCCAAATTAATAGTTTAGTGTATTTTATGAGACTGATATCTTTAACTGGCTATCATTTTTCCCTTTACGGGAATGGTGCCCCACGAGGTGATTTAATGTTAATTAAGTCACATTATTTAACATAATTATTAATTATTAATAATAATTATTAATTATTTCCGATAGCCAGTTAAATCCCAACATATTTGGTGGCTCCGTGTGAAGCCTAATTTGTTGACCCCAACATTTATGGTGCCGCCGTGTGAGGTAAATATATGTTGACCCCAACAAACCATTATCAGAGGTGATATGTGATGATTTTTTTTCATGCATTTACCCATGTTTATCCGTGACATTGTGTAAATGTCCATGGCGGACATTTGAAAGCGAGTAGATGACAAACAGTACAGTAAACTTGTAGATAACTCAAATATATGTAATAGCTTAGGTGGAAAATGCTTTAACATTTCATTCAGCCTACATGCAGCCTCTCGGCTCGGCGGTAAACGACCCCGCTGGCTTCTCTACAGTCAGTGGAGCCCCAATGAATACGCCGCGACGCTACACTGAAGTGACGCTTACGTTTGCAGCCGGTGGAGCCCAGCCGTTAAACTAACCTTCCCGTGCAGTCAATCTACTGTTTTTTGTTGATGTTTTTGTTGTTGTGTTGTGTAGTTTTATTTTTTCATAGTAAATAGCATTTAGTTCATAAAATGGACAGGCAGAGGGTACTTCTTCTAGCTCTGGTTGAGGGTTAGAAGCTGTCAGCAAATAGTTTGTTGAGCACAGGGAAACAAAGATCTGTGTGGGTACATGAGACCCTAAGAAAGAGGATGGATCACAGGGAGTACCACCAGTTGGTCCAGGAGCTTTGCCTCGATGATGGCCATCCCCAGGCATATTTTAGAATGACTCGGGGGGCAGTTTGACAACCTGCTGTCTATCGTCGGGCCATATAGCTCTGGGTATCCAGCAGCTGCTACCACCAGTTTCTCTTCCATTGTTTACCAACTTTAAACTTGTTGTTGTGACCATGACGAAGAAAGAGATGACGTGGGGCGTTTTTCTGCTCTGAGTTTAAGTTTATACAACTTGAGGAGTTCAAAGCGTTCCGGCAACAATGCCGCTTAGAGCGCAGAAATGTGAGGCGCGTCACAATGCAAAAACTGCAAGCAAAATGCATCATTCTCATGAAAAACCATTACAAAAAGCTGACTCCAGCTGCTAAATTTATTGCCTTATGCTATTGCTATTGTAAGTGCTGCTTTATTTGCCTCTTTCTGTGATGCTGGCATGCTGTCTAAAACCACACATGGGAGCAGCATGATGCCACTGTTGTCTGATTATGTGTACAAATGCAAAGGTGGCATAAAGAAAGGAATTTGTAGCAACCCTATAGCGCAAACTCTGTTTCTGAAGGGCTATAGAGACAGACAACCATTCACACTCGGAGTCACACCTAGGGGCTGTCAGAGTCAACAACCAACATGAGGAATCAAACCTACATGTCTGTAAACTTTGGGAGAAGTCAGAGCACCTGGAGAAAATCCATGCAGCTCATAAAACACAAAATAAAAATCTTCTTGTGCCCAAGTTTATCAGCTTAAAAGCAAAAGCTTGTTTAAAAGCTGTTGTATTTGTAAACCGTCCATTTCACTTTTTGTTTTTGTTTGTAATCTGTCCATTTTACCGAATATTTTTTGTTTGGACTATGCCTTTGTTTTGGATGATACTATCATAAACTTTACAATAAAAGACCAGACATGAAGAAACATGACAGTTTAACAATACTGCAGGATTTACATGGGGTTATAATGTTAATCCAATCTTGGGTGTGCTACTGCATTAAAGGACAGGGTTAGTCTCAAATTTTGGGGACAGAGAAAGCTTAGAATATTGTTCTTTCAGTCTGCTTTTGTTTGTGTCTGTGTGTTTGTGTTTGTGTGTGTGTGTGTGTGTGTGTGTTTTCTCCTGTATTAATGTTTCTCTCTGTTGGTCGATACTGCCTTTCAGAGAGTGACCTAATGAACACACACACACACACACACACACATGCAGTGATTGAAACAAAGTGTGTGACTGAAAGAATGTTGCATGTGGAATGCAGCAGATCAGGTATGTCTCCAGCAGAGAGGATTCCTGCACTTTGTTTGCTCTTTGGTTCAACAAACTGTAAAGGAGACAGACAGTTTCATGTGTGTGTCTGTACTCTGAGTGAGCATTACTGTCATGTAGAGAAATATTCAAGTTAAACACACAAAAGCCTTTGAAATAGAATTCATAATGTCCTTTGATTAGTATAATTAAAGCTAGTGGGTATTTGCTTTGATATCATGTATAAATATGGCAGTCTAGCCAGGCAAATATTATCATTAGTAAATAGTAGGGGTGGGAATCACCAAAGGCTCCATGATACGATATTATCACAATTCTTTAGTCAGGATACAATATTACTGCAAAACGTATGATTTATTACCTGTTTTCAACTGCAAATAATGTCTTCAAAGGAGAACTTTGTCAGCATCTGTATTATCTAATAAGTTAAAGTTTTCAGTCCATTCATCTCAGTTAAGTCTTTTTGAAGCAGCAGCAGTATGATGTATGTAGTGGACTGAAAAAGCAACTGATTTTATTATTCAAGTAGGCTACTATGGTAGGATACTATGCTGTATCGATTTTTCCCCCACCCCTAGTAAATAGATAATGAAATGACACTAAGTTGGAAGACATGTTGTTTGTGATGTTCATTTCAGCTTTAGAAAAATGTGATTGTAAAAGTGCTGAAAGAATGCAGTTTTGCTTGCCATATTGCTGATGCACTGTAGTTAAGAGCCCTCAACAGGGTTAGTCTCAAGACCCTACAATTTAACTCTCGGTGGTGGTTAATTCTTGACATACAACATCTGTCAACTTCATTTCAGCCACTGTAAACTAAGCTTGTCTTCTATTTTTATCTTTGAACGATGATTGAACATGACGACCTGGAAGTTACATTCTTGGATAAATAATCTTTGTTCAGCATGTATAATTTCCCAAAAAAGGAAGAAAATTATTTTATCCCGTTTTTTTATGCTTGCTAGTTTTGTTCTCTCAGTGCTGTTTCTTGTGCCAGTAGTGAGATGTAGAGATGTTTTACTCAGCTCTTGTATTTTTATTTTGCTTCTTTTGTAAATTGTTCTTCAAAATATTTTATCGGATTCAATGAAATCTCCTTGCACAGCCACAGATCGTCAGGTGCTGGTAGGCAGCAGGAACATAAGTCATAAGATATGCAAAAAAATCCTCCGCACACTGACATAGACTTTACTATCGAAATTTAATGAAGGGAACAACGCGTTTCGCATTTAGCGTCATCAGGTTCACCTCATCAGGTCTGACCTAAGCATTCTCAGGTGTGTTTAAATGCTTGCTGGTCACATGACCAATTTCGTTTTTTCTTTTTTTCTCTGTTTGTCAAAGCAAGACTCAAAAAAATATACAAAAACAATACAACAACATTACATACATCATGAAGTTGAAAAAGTATGCATCAACCATGGTATAAGTTAAAAACATAAGAATTTCAATGCATGAATAGCAAAGTCTACTTACATAATCAATATTACACAAAGCGAGGATAAGAGGTAGAATTACTACAAAGTACTCTATCCTAGCTTGAGACCACCAGTACCTATATACAAATACCTTTATGCAGAGGAACCATATAACAGGACATGAATAATATACATTAATAATATATATCCTGCAAGTCTATCCTTTACTCACTACTCCGCAGATAGTGCAGGCTCGACTTTCCCTACGTAGGACAGTACAGCTTTCCTGAGCTTTCCCTTTATGTATCCTACGGGGCAAAAAAGAAGAAAAAACAGGTTAAAGAAAACAACTCAAATCCTGTGAATCATTCATTCCAAAAGGTTCAACAGTAGACAGTTCATTAATCCAAAACGCTTCCCTTCTCAGGAGCTGCTTAATGATGTTCCCCCCTCTCGGATTAGGCAACACTCTTTCAATTCCAATGAATCTAAGGGAAGCTGTAGAACCATGATTTTTATCTTTATAATGTCTTGCGATGGCGTAATCAAAATTATTATTTCTGATAGCCGCTTTGTGCTCAGCAATCCTCAACTTCAGATTACGCTTTGTTTGGCCCACATACATCAAGCCACATGGGCAAATAAGCACATAAATTACATGAGTGGAAAGACAATTGATAAATTCTTTTACATTATATTTCTTTCCGGAATGGGGATGATTAAATGTTTTTGTATCAAATGTGTTGGCACAATGTGCACATTTTCCACATCTATAATTCCCATAAACTTGCTGAGAAAGCCAGTTGGTTTGTTTTGGTTCACTATACATGGAACTGACAACAATGTCTCTCACATTTCTGCCTCTCTTGAAACAAAATAGAGGTCTGGAGGCAGATAGATGGTTTAGGCTCGGGTCACATTCTAGTACTTTCCAATGTCTATTAATAATTTGTTTGACTTGCCTCGAAGCTGTAGAATATTCTGACACATAGGTGGTTCTGTTTACATTTTCATGCTGAGAAGGTGGAGGATATAATAATTTATCCCTCTCCCTCTTGTTAGCCTTCTCAATAGCCCTGTCAATAAGGGATTTGTCATATCCCCTTTGTTTGAACCGTTCAGCCATTTCTTTAGTCTTAATGATGTAATCCTCTTCATTACTGCATATTCTTCTCAACCTTATGAACTGCCCGTATGGGATATTTTTAATGAGGTGGTCAGGATGGAAACTAGTAGCATGTAAAATAGTGTTTCTATCAGTGTTTTTACGATAGATAGATGTCTCCAATCTCCTGTTGTCATTCACAGAAATAAGTAGATCTAAAAAATGAGTCTCTTTTTGACTATATTCCATAGTGAATTTCAAGTTAGGATATGTCCCATTAATGTAAACATTGAATGCCTTCAGGTCATCTTCACTGCCTACAAATCCCATCACAATGTCATCAATAAATCTGCGAAAAAACAAAATGTCACCAGAAAATGGATTGTTATTAAATATATGCTTTTCTTCCCATAGTCCCATATACAAATTTGCATAGTTAGGGGCAAAAGGTGACCCCATACTCGTGCCTTGAGATTGCAAATAATATTTTTTATCAAACATGAAGTAATTAGACTTCAGAATAAACTTTGTCAATATCATCAGCAGTTCGGCAGGGAGAGCATCTTTTCTAGGTTCCAAGTAAAAGTCCATGGCTTCTAGGCCACCTTCATGTGGGATGTTGGTATAAAGGGCTTCAACATCAAAAGTAACCAGAAAAGAGTTTTCAGGCATAGTAATGTGAGTCAGTAATTTTAAGACATCAGTGGTGTCCGCCACATATGATGGTAAAGTCTTCACAATGTCTTTAATGAAAAAGTCCACAAATTGGCTTAAAGGCTCAGACAATGAGTTCTTACTTGCTACAATGGGTCTGCCCGGAGGGTTCACCAATCGCTTGTGTATTTTGGGCAATAAGTAGAACACAGGAGTCATTGGGTATTCCACTTTCAGAAATTCAAATTGTTTTTTAGTGATCCACTGGTTCTCCAAGGCTCTATTCAGAATAGAATCCCTCTCCTTTACAAAGATCTCCACCGGGTTATGTGGTAACTGTCTGTAAAACGAGGCATCACCAAGTTGTCTAAAGGCCTCAGTTGTATAATCCTTAGTATTTTGTACTAATTACTAATTTTGTACCCTCCCTTATCGGCTGCTTTTATCAAAATTTTAGGATTGTTCTGTAGTTCATTGAGGGTCTTTCTCTCTAATAAAGTCGAGCCTGCACTATCTGCGGAGTAGTGAGTAAAGGATAGACTTGCAGGATATATATTATTAATGTATATTATTCATGTCCTGTTATATGGTTCCTCTGCATAAAGGTATTTGTATATAGGTACTGGTGGTCTCAAGCTAGGATAGAGTACTTTGTAGTAATTCTACCTCTTATCCTCGCTTTGTGTAATATTGATTATGTAAGTAGACTTTGCTATTCATGCATTGAAATTCTTATGTTTTTAACTTATACCATGGTTGATGCATACTTTTTCAACTTCATGATGTATATAATTGTATTGTTTTTGTATATTTTTTTGAGTCTTGCTTTGACAAACAGAGAAAAAAAGAAAAAACGAAATTGGTCATGTGACCAGCAAGCATTTAAACACACCTGAGAATGCTTAGGTCAGACCTGATGAGGTGAACCTGATGACGCTAAACGCGAAACGCGTTGTTCCCTTCATTTTATCAGATTATTAGTGAACTGGGAGACTTGCCCATAGGTTTTAAGTGGGTAACAGATGCCCAGGATATATGTTCAAAGTAGTAAATTATTTAGAGGTAAGCCTGGAGGGATGCTAGATGTTCCCTCTCTCAGAGCAGTCTGTTTCATTTAAAGGATAAATGAACACTGACTCACATGAGGCAGTAAACAGCTCCTTTAGTGCTCTTCATGAGCTGAAACTAAGCATCCAGCACTTTTGTCATGCCCTGATAATTGACATCACAGCAGGTGTTCTCCCTCAGCTGGCACAGGCAGATTTTATTCAAATAGTTTGCAAAGGCTCAAAAGGAGGCTACAACCATACCCAAACAAGATCTGCTCCGGCTTTCTGAATTTTCAGCAGTGATCCAAAATGAAAATCTGCAGTTTTATGGAATGTTTTTTGCTTGCTATGTGATAGACAATGTTGATTTAGAAAAAAAAAAGACTTCTTTAAACGTAAAGAGATGTCATTGAAATTCTACATGCACAGATTCTATGTGGGCCTCCTAATAGCAGACAGGTTGGTTTATTTGGCTCAGGATTCATGTTCATTCCGTCTATGCTGTTTTTGATGCCCAGGAAGACATTGTGTCACACACCACAGGCAGCTGTGAGGAGCAATTTAGGGGTCGTGTCTTACCCGTGATACTCTGAGATATAACTGCAAGGGCCAGGGATCAACCTCCAACCTTTTGATTAGTAGACAACCTCTCTATTTCCTGAGCCACAGCTGCCCATGTCATTTGCCCATGATAGTAACAGATCATTAAACATACCATAAGAAGCCTTTTAAATGTTCACATCAAGTCAATGCTATTTCAGTCATACTGTACTTACTGTATTTCATAATGCAAAAGTCAAAAGCTTCATGCTCCTTCTTGACTTTAAAAGCCTAAGAAGGTTGGTGTCTCGAATGTTTTATGAACAGCCCCAGACTTCTCAGACTTCCCTGCAGAGGGAACTCATACAGCGACTCCACAGCAGCACAGCGTCTCTCTCTTTCCTCTCTCGCTGTGGTGTCATCAAGTAATTAAACCTTCAGTAATATAAACTATGTGCCACTTGCACCTCAACAAAAAACTACATATATGTAAATGTGCGATAGTTATCTAAGTTATCTTAAATCAATCAGGCAAGTTAGTGAGAGCTGCATTTAGAGCTGTTATGGTGAATTTTAATAATTAATAATAATGATAATAATGCACAATAATGCACAATATGTGGTATTACCACCATTTTTGTTGTTTTTGCAAGTCATTTCATTTATTTTGATTTTTGTGCTTTGTGAATAAGCTTTATTGTTAGGTCTCTAACTCTTTAAAACAAATACACTAGCTGATTTGACTGGTAAAAAACACTGAATACTGTTTCATGTTACAAATCAGTATTCATTTGATGCTGCTTGTCATAGATAAGCTTCTAACTGCCGTGGCTGACACAAAAGTGTAAATAGCCCTATCTAGAGTCAGTGTTTGGTTTGTCTATTCTGGGCCAGTGTAGACACATGGCGGTGCAACATGAAAAACTGTAAAACTAGCGTATGAGACTTTTACGGTATGATAACCATCTCAGAAAATACTGCAGGGTCACAGTATCACAGTATTTTTTTCAAATGATGCGCCGGTTAGAGTGGCAGTAAGTCTAAGTAGCTCCTGTTTTTTAAGTCATTTTTGAGTGTGTTTTTAGTTTTTTAACCCTACTGTTGTCCTCGGGTCTTTTTAGCCCAAAGAAAACAGTCGTTTGATCATAAAAATTGTGTTTTTTCATCTACATGCACCAACATTACATGGATGGTACCTGTTATGCCCTTTGTTAATAAAATTTAGTACCACAACTTTTGATTGAATTATGGGTGTTCTACTGAAACAAGAAACACCTAGAGCCTTCCCAGGTAAATTTGACCCGGTTGTAAAATTGGTCACAATCCAGCAGATGGCGACAAACACACACACACACACATATACACGTTTACAGACCATCACAGACACGTTTGCACACACACATCACAAACTCACACACACACACACACACGCACACATACAGTTACATAACTACAAAACACAACTTCCTATTACAGGTGTGTAAACAAAATTTCAAAACAAGTTTTGCCTCCATCATGACTCAGACCTTCAAGACAACACACACAGGCACACACACACACACACACACACACACACAAACACTCAGAAACACACACACATATTTCAATGCACAATTTCAAACCACAGTGTAAACTACATTACAAAAACAATGTTTGCCTACAAAATGAATCAGAGCTACCACACACACACACACACACACACCACCACCACCACACACATCTCCCTGAACACACACACACACACACACCACATATACACACATGCAAAAAATGGAACAAATAATTGGACAATGACGAACTCATTATGCTTTATAAACAGCCAAATCAAGCCTGGTCAATTTGACCAAAAGATGTCATTATTGGCTGTCATTCAAAAAATAAAAATGGTTTCAGAGCAATTTTCTGACAAATCTTTGACATGTACCAGTCTCTGATAATCCATCAACATATGTCACTCTAAACCTATATCTAACCTATCTATAGATGAAATAATACATAATTTATGCTCGTTTTTACATATACACACAAAAATACACACACACACACACACACACACAGATACACATTCTCACTCTCACACACACACAGACATACACATGCAAAAAATGAAACGCATCATTGGATGATAATTTATTATTTATGCTTTATAAACATCCAAATAAAACTGGGTCAGTTGGACCCGGGAGGGCAGCAGGTGTTTTTATCTGCTGCTATTAAAAAAATAAAAACATGGTTTCAAAACAATTTTCTGAAAAAACTTTGACAGGTACCAGTCTTTGATAATCCATCATCATATGTCACGCTAAACCTGACTATAATGAAAAAAAATAAAAAAATCTGCTTGTTTTTAGACATAAACTCATAAAACACACACACACACACACACTCACACACACACACACACACACACACACACACACACACACACACACAAACACACAATGACACACACACTCATGCACACACAGACATACACATGCAAAAAATGAAACACATCATTGGATCATAATTTATTATTCATGCTTTATAACAGCTTAATAAAACCGGGTCAATTGGACCCTGGGAGGGAAGTGCAGCAATTATGGATGGGAAGATAACACAAATTAATGATTGTTAATTTTTCCTATGTGATGAGTGAAGTTGTGTACACGAGGGACGATTTTCTGGCTCTGAGAGGAGTTAAACACCCGATACCGGCCGAGCTGAGGAAGCTGTTTCCAGGTTGCAGAGCAGAAGCAAAGCTAAAGGCTAGGAAGTGGAGATGCAAGCCTTTCCTGCTGTCATGGGGAATGTAAACTCATTATCCAACAAGTGTGATGAACTGCTGGCATTGGTGAGGAGCCGACAACTCTACAGGGAGTGTAGTCTGATGTTCTTCACGGAGACGTGGCTGAATGACAACATGCCTGACAGTGCGCCTAACGGGCTTCTCTCCTGTGCGAGCGGACAGGGACGTTAAGGCGAGGGGCAAAAACAGAGGTGTGGGACTGATGCTGCTTGTGAACAATAAATGGTTTCATCCTGGAAATATCACAGTGAAGGACAAGATCTGCTGTCAGAATATTGAACTGTTGGCAGTCGATCTTGGACCATATTATGTGCCTCGGGAGTTTTCACACATTGTCGTCATTATTGTTTACACTCCACCGCAGGCAGCAACGGCAGTGACGTGTGACGTCATTCATGAAACTGCTAGGATTCAGACCCAGCATCCTAGTGCATTCCTTGCAATAACGGGGGATGTAAACAACCCTGCTTTCTTCTTCCGTCTCCCTCGGTTTGTTCAGTATGTGGACTGTCCCACCAGAGAGAATAAGACACTGGATTTGTTTTATGGAAATGCCAAGGATGCCACCTCTTGGCAGATCAGATCATAATCTGGCTCTCTCCAGCCCACATACAAACCCTGCCTGTTACCACCCGCTCAGTCAGAAAGTGCTCCCCGGAGACCAGTGAGTCTCTCAGGGACTGTTTTGAATGTACAGAATATCTAAACTTCTGTAGGGACACTGTGATGCCAGTAAAGACTGTACACTGCTTCCCCAGCAGAGTTGTGTATAGTGCGTTAGTATTATATGTTAGTAAGTAACGCTTTAGAGTACTTTGATTACTTTTTGCAGTAACAATTAACCTAACGTGTTAGTTTGCTGTTTGAATAATCAAATACTTGAGTACATTTTCAAACAAGCCATCAGTTACTTACGTTACTTTTAGAACGCTGGTCCTTCAGTTCCAAAACAGCAACGACTGTCTTTTGGTTCTAATAATGCAGATAACTTTAAACCTATCAGTCCGAAAGAAGTCATGAAGCTTGTGGCTAGCTACGCGGTAGAGGAAATGCTGCCATTGTCTACGGTGGAGTCTAAAACATTCCGCAGGATCGTCAGTAAAATCCCCACGACTCAATAGATGGAGGAGGACTCGCTGATAAACAGGTCAGACTCAGGACTTGCATTATGACTGGTACACACTAGTACTACACGACTTTTCTGTCCATTCTGAAAGTCACTATGTCACATTACACGAGTGTGGAGTCATAAAATCATGCCGTGACTAGGCCGACAGACATGACACACTACACAATGGTACTCACCAACTATCCCCAGTCGTCTTTCACAACATGTGTGATGTCATCGGGTTATTCTTGTCCTATTTTTATTACTTTTACTATTATTTGAGTCACTGTGTCTGTTCATGTGTCAGCCGAAATGTTGTTTTAGTCACCTAAAAAGAGCCAGCAGATGGCAGGAGCTACATTTAAAGTACCGTACGCAAACATTCAAGCTACTGTATCCTCCACAACAAGTTCCTACAAATGTTTCACAATAAAAGCCTATTTAGAAAATGGAGGGATTCTCTCAGCCGAGGTTATAGGGGGCTTTAAATTTGAAGCAAATTCAGGAAGTGTTGAGTTTGAAATAACGGCACGATATGTTAACTTTATAAAGACAACGGGAGCAGATAAAAAGTGAAAATATAAAGATACAGAGGCATCAATAAATAACTGACCGTCTATAATGTAGTCTGTTTCAAATGAAGCTGGTAGCCTCTGCAGTTGTGGTGAGTAAAAGCCCCACCACTATTTGTTAATGTTATTACTTTATGTCAGTCTCCATAATGACGACGTAACATTGTTTGCTAGCTTGATGCTAATAGCAGTACTCGGGTTGACAAAGTGACTCTGCTGTTTCACACCATCATTTTCCCCTTTTACTCTGTGCGGTAACATCCCTAGAGGAAATATTAAAAACACTGGGGTGTTGTTGTCATACAGTTGTCTATGGCAGCAGATTGTTCTGTGTTTCTACTGGTTAAAGTGACTGCTGTGATGGGAGAATTGGATCTCAGTGAAGGGCAAGTGGTCCATAACTTTAATTTTGGAGACAAAAAATGTAGGCTAAGCGCCCTGTGGTCCATTGCCCAATAGGAAACATAGAATACTCAAAAGTACTTTAAAAGTACTTGTGTTACATTTCTCAGGGAGTAACGTTGGAAGTACTTTAAAAGTACTTGAGTTACTTTACTCAGGGAGTAATGCAGTAAAGTAACTAGTTACTTTTCAAAAAAGTAACGCTGTAAAGTAATTTGATTACTTTTAAAGTAACCCTTACCCAACTCTGTCCCAATAATAAACTCTGGGTTAACAATGATATCAAACAGCTCCTCAACCAGAAAAAGCTGGCATTCAAGCAAGGGGACAAGGAGAGGCTCAGGGAGGTTCAACATGAGCTGAAGGGGAGACTGAGCTGAAGGGGAGACTGAGACAGGCAAAGGTGGACTACGAAAGAAAGGTGGAAAGTAAGCTGCAGCAGAACAACAACAGAGAGGTGAGGAAAGGGAATGAACATCACAAGCCATTCAAAGAAGAATAGCCAGGTTGTGGATGGTGATGTGGACTAAGCCAACTTCAACCTGTTCTTTAACAGGTTTGATGGAGGGGGCAGTGTTCACCCTACCCCTGCATCCCCCGCCCCCCCCCCCTCTCCTTCCACAGTGTCACCTGCTGCTACTGCTCCTCCTCCACTGTCACCTTGAAGTTGCTGATCCCCCACTACTGCAGCTACAGCTACAACATCTACCACCCACAGCCAACTACCACTGTCCTTTATAGCAGACGAGGTGAGGGCAGAGCACAGGAGACTGCATACAGGGAAAGCTGCGGGCCCAGATGGAGTGTGTCCAAGGCTCCTGAAAGACTATGCAGCCCAGCTAGCAGAGCCCCTTCAGTGGCTCTTAACAGGAGTCTTCAAACAGGAAAAGTACTGGTGCAGAGGAAAACATCTTGTCTTGTACCAGTGCCCAAAGTGGGGCGCTCAGCCAAGTTAAATCACTACCAACCGGTCACCTTAACATTATGAAGACCCTGTAGCGCCTGGTCCTCTGTTTCCTGAAGTCAGAGGTGCTGTGGACCCCCTCCAGTTTGCCTATCAGGAGCACATGAGAGTGGAAGATGCAGTTTTTTACATGCTGCACTGGGCCTACACCTACTTGGAGGAGCCAGGGTGTTGTGTGAGGATCCTTTTCCTTGACTTTTCAAATGCTTTTAATACTATCAGTTTGTCATGGCGCCGCTCCTGCATGAATTCTTACAACTCATGGTAGTGGGAAAGCTAGTATGCTTGTGCTGTCACACACCACTATCTACAGACACAACGATGCTCCGGTAGTCCAGAGATGCCCTGATTGAGCTTTAGCACAGGGAAAATTCACCACCCATGGATCTACTGGAGGCTTTCACAGGCGAACCGGCAATCTGCCTGGACCGTCGCCAGCGGAAAAGGGAAGAAGAGGAGGTGTCCGACAACATCTCCGTGACAGAGGCAACAGATCACCGCTACCTTCTATCATCCTAAGTAATGTGAGGTCTCTTTGGAATAAAATGGAGGAGCTTCACGCAAACAGGAGGTACTGTTATGAGTACAGAAATTCTTCCATCCTGGTGTTTACTGAAACTTGGCTTTGTAAGGATGTGCCTGATTCTCTAGTGGAGCTAGAAGGCTTCTCCTGTGTGCGGGCGGACAGGACTGACTTCATGAAGAGTAGAGGAGGGGGCATATTGTGACAGCCTGTGAGCCAGGTGCCCGACGTACCCCCTGGACACACCCATTTACACACCCATTACTCACTGATTTGTCCGTGGTTCGCGGCTTCATTCAAAATAATCTGCTTCCTGTTTCAGTCCTGGCACTCTGTGAGATAAGTCGCTGCAGCAACACGCAGCAGGAGACTGAACCACGCAGGAGGAGGAATAAACCCATGTTACTTATTGCTCCGGCTGTCAGCTGACGTCACCATCTGCGGAGTCAGTCTAAAGCCACCAGCAGAAGGAAAATCCGGACCGGATTCCGTACTGACTGCCCGAGCCCCCCTCTGTTCCTCCCTCCCTCCTCCCTGCATGCACTCATCACGTGTCACCGTTGCAGGAAATATTCGGCACACTCCTCAGCAGAAATACCAAGTTAGCAGGAGTTTGCTGAACAATGGCAGAGAAAATGCAGCCAAAAGTACCACTTCCAGTGTTACTTGTAACGGCTCGCCCCACTAAGCAGGCTGAGAAAAGAAAGTTGGAGGCAGAAAAGGCTGCGACGAAAAAGGCTTTGGATAAAGTGAGAGGACAAACCAGACATCAACATCAGTGCAGCTTTTGAACAGTGGAGACAACTGAGGGAGCTGAAGGGCCTGAAAAGTGATGCAGAGGTTGCTGTCTTTCTGTTGGACAGGTAATTATTTGTTTGGTTATTATTTGCCTTGCTGACTCCTACTGTAGGATGCACGTTCAAGTTCGTGTGGGGCCGTGGCTTTGGACGGAGCACTGACGGGAGGGGGAGGAGGGGGTGGAGCTTAGAGGAGGTGCCGCTTTCAAATCTTGCTAGCTCTCCAACATTACCAACTATAGCTTGAACTGTGAATTAACCCTAAATGAACTGTGAATGTTCTACAACGGTAGAGAGTTTCTGAATACACTGGATGTGCAATGAAATATTGTATTTGTGCTCTTGTTTCATGCTGGGTTTCTTTTTTTTTTTCTTGCATTTACTTCAATGTTGAGGGTGCATATTTTGAGTGTGTGTCCCGGTGTGTCCTAAATGTCAGGAGGGATACCTGACTGGCACCCCTTAAAAACCAATCTCAAGTCAAACCGTCACAGTATATGTTTATGTCAATAACAACTGGTGTAATCAAGTCACTGTCAGAGGAACTATATGTGACCCCAACTTAGAAGTGCTCTGCCTCTCTATGAGACCGTTCTACTTCCCTCGTGAGTTCGGTAACATTATCCTCTGTGCTACCTACATACCTCCGGGTGGATGTGCAAAAACAGCCGCAACGAAGGTAGCTGACGTTGTTCACACCCAGTTGTGCACCAAAATTCTGGATAAATGTTATGGGAACGTTAAAAGTGCATTTAGAGCCAAGGCCCTGCCCCCCTCTCTAATTCTGACCCTTCTACTGTTTTCCTTATGCCCACCTACAAAACTGCTCTCAAGTCCAGTAAACCACAACATAAGACTGTTGCAGTGGACGGAGGACAGTGTGGAGATATTGAGAGGCTGTCTGCTATGTACGGATTGGAATATTTTCCATTGGAACTGAATGAGGCAACTGTCACAATCACGGACTACATAAACTTTTGTGTTGATAATGTGGTTCCCAAAAAGAGCATTCTGCACTTTCCCAACAATAAGCCATACATCAGTAAGGAGGTAAAAACCTGTATAAACAATAAAAAAAAATAGCTTTTAAAAACAAGGACCATGCGGGTGTGGCCTTAGCACAAAAGGAGCTAAATCTCCTCTTGAAAAAATCCAGAGAGCATCACTGTTCTGTCATTGAGTACAGCTTCAGCTCAGGGGACAATAAAAGTTTAATTGACTGCATGAAGAACATTACCAACATGAACTCTCAGAGAAAACAAGTCATCACATTGGATGACACAGCTAAAGCTAATGAGCTGAATGACTTCCACAGATTTGAGACACTTGATTTCTCCAAAGAGAGAGCTGAGGCCCTGGAAACAGTTCACACTAGTACCTCCAAACCACTGAAAATTGAGCCCCACCAAGTACAGTATGTTTTCAGCAAAGTGTGTAACAAAAAATCTAAAGGGCCGGATGGCTTGCCTGCTTTTGTGTTGAAGAAGGGTTAGGGTTACTCTGAACTAATGGTCGCATTGTGCCCCATTTTCTAAAAATCCCTTGATAATTGTACTGTTCCTGCTCTCTGGAAGAGGTCAACATTCACTCCTGTTCCCAAAACTTTGATATCTGTTGTTATGAAATGTTTTGAGAAAATTGTCAACATGCTCAAAACCGAAGTTATTGATAGTATGGATCCCTGCCAGTTTGCCTACAGGCAAGGCAGGAGTACAGAGGATGCGCTCCTCAGTGTAACTCACCTTATAAGCAAGCACCTTGAAGATACCAAATCGTATGCCCGTGTTTTATTTATTGATTTTAGTTCGGCTTTTAATACTGTTCAACCGCATCTGCTTGTCCCGAAGTTAGTTGACATGGGGGTGAATCCCCAGATTATTAAGTGGTTTTATTCCTTTTTAACTATCAAATTACAGCAAGTAAGGGTCAATAACTCTCTTTCGAACTATGCAATGCAGGTGTTCCCCAAGGTTGTGTGAGCTCACCTATTTTGTTTGCACTCTATACTGATGAATGCAGAAGCAAGAATCCAAATAACCACATTATCAAATTTTCTGATGATACATTTATTCTGAGCTTGCTGCATACTGATGACTGTCCGTCTCGATACCATGAGGAAATTGCACTTTTCAAATCATGGTGTGATAGTCACCACCTCAACTTGAATACAAATAAAACCAAAGAGATTATAATTGACTCTCGTTGGCAAATTTATCACGACCCTGTCATAATTGATAATTGCATAATCGAACAGGTGAGCTCCTACAAATACCTTGGAGTTTTTATGGATGACAAACTAAAATGGTGTGACCATGTGAGTTTCTTTGTAATAAGCTGGCTGAAAGAATTCATTTTCTCAGGAGGCTGAGACTGTTTGGAGTTCAGAAGAAGAACATTTTTATTCTACTATGCAGTTCTCTAAAGTAATATTAGATATTGCATGGCAGCCTGGTATGGTACCCTAACTGTTCAACTAAAAACCAAAATCATAACTCAGGTGAAAACGCCAATGAAAATAATTGGACAGAAAGATTACATCTGCCTTCAATCCATCTATGATGGTAAAGTACTGAGACAGGCACACATGATTCTCCATGACCCAACACACATCCTCCATCCAGAATATGAACTTCTTCCATCCGGTAAACGTTACAGAGCCAGCAGACACAAAACAAATCGCTTTAAACTCTCATTCGTCCCGTCATCCATAACTCTTCTAAACAATTCTAGATATTGCCCAAATTTGCATTCTTAATCTACATTTCACCTTTCTTTTAACCCTGAAGTACCTCTTTGTATCATTGATTCCCTGATTTTAGGTTTTTATAGATTATTTTATTGCTGGTTATTATTGTGTTTTTTATTCAATATATCTCCTAATTGTGTTTTTCTCTTTTTTATCCAGTCTTTTATTAATTTATTTGTATTACTTATACCATGTGCAATACCTGATACTGTGCAATATGGGACACTGTGCAATACATAACCTCCTCGTGTACACTTACCTTCACTGCCTGTAACTGGTCACTGTGCAGTTTTTCTGCCTTCTTTTTCTGTATATGTTAGTGGCTTGTATGTATCGTTGCAGCTGTATCTGGCACTTTTAGCCCAAAACAAATTTCCTTCAGGACAATAAAGTATATCCTATCTTATCTTATACATTTAAAAAAAACAACACATTTTTTATATTATACTCCATTTCTGCCAATATATCCTCCTCGATCCTACACACTGGACCTTTAAATGATGAAAATGACACAGTTAAACCAAATTCAATACTTCTTCATTGTTAAATGCACAACACAGAATGCCAATGAGGTGCAATAAGAGATACACACGTACACCCATCTCCTTATAAACACAATATCTGAAGAAGACCTCCAGGGAATTTCTTCAAATTTGATGCAAATGTCCACCTGGAGTCAACAATAAACAGAGTTTTTGTCATAGGTCAAAGGTCAAGGTCACTGTGACCTTGTTTGTCTCATTCTTGTAAACGTGATATCTCAAGAATTTCTTTAAATATGGCACAAAAGGTTGACTTGGTCTCGAGGATGAATTGATTAGATTTTGGTGGTCAAAGGTCATCTCATTTTTGTGAATGCAATATCTCAAGAACACATTAGTGGGAATTTCTTCAAATTTGGCTCAACTGATTGGATGAAGTGATTGGACTTCGGTGGTCAAGGTCAGTGTAACCCTGCATCTGTCTCATTCTCTTGAACATGATATCTCAAGAACACCTTATTGAATTTCTTTAAATTTGATGTCCACTTGGACTGAAGAATAAACTGATTAGAATTTTGTGGTCAAAGGTCAAGGTCAGTGTAACCTCACAAAATATGTTTTTGGCCATAACTAAAGAATTCATATGCTAATTATGACAAGACCTCACACAAAAGTCTTAAAGGATAAAATAATGAAGTGGTGACATTTTATATCAAAAAGGTCAAAGGTCAACTTCACTTTGACATCATAGTGTTCAGCATAAAACACTTTCCTGGCCATTTCTCAATGTCATATCTCAGAAACAGAAGGAGAGACATATGGTCAGACACTGAATTGGTGACTCAAGCCGAGCAGTCTCGCAGAAGTAGGTGCTAGAATGGATGGTCTGGAGGAAATAGTTATTTCTTATGTTCAGAGAGCAAATCCCCAAAAAACAAACATGACAAAATGCACAGCTATTCTGTGCAACAAACTGTGCCTCCTCACTTAGTAGTTTTTTTATTATGGGACACACTAAAAGCTTACTTTAAGGGGACACATTATCTCCTACACATAAAGTATTAAAAAGAAATACATGGTAGAAATAGAAAAGCTGGAAATAGAAATTTTAAAATTGTAAAATAAACTTCAACAGTCTGGGTCCAAGGAACTATACCAATCACTTGTAAACAAAAAAGTAAAATACAGTATTCACACACTAAAAGCTATTTAAAGAACCAAACAACAATTTTCTTTTCAAATTCAAAAAATTGTCCTGGCAATTAAGAACAGAGGAAAGCTCAAGAACATTCAGTGCAATCCAAACTGAAACAGGTTCAGTTTCACGTAATCCAAGGAAATATTGACACATTCAAAGAGTTTTATACAAATATGTGTACATTGGAATCACCAAAAGATTGACGAAGATTGATACATTTTTGTCCACTATTAATTTACCTAAACTTGGCCAGGAGGACCAAAAGAATCTTGATGTCTTCTTCACCCAGAAATAAATTGAAAAGGCTTTTGGCTCATTACAGTCCAATAAATCGCCAGGACAGAGGATGGATACCCCCTGAACTTTACAGAGCATTTAAGGATTTACTCATTCCTCTCGTAATGGGTATGATTAATTTGGCATCTAAAACTTTAACTCTCCCTGAATCATTCTCTTGTACCATAATCACTGTGATCCAAAAAAAAGAGACCTATTAATGTACTCCTCATTTTGGCCCATCTCATTATTAAATTCAGATTACAAATTGATTCTCAGAGTCCTGGCTAACAGGCTTGGCCAATATTTGTCAAAATTCAGAAAAATCAAGACCAGAGTGGCTTTGTTCAGCTAACAATTTATGTTGACTCCTTAATATTATTCAACAAACAAAACTGAGCCTAGTTTCGCTGTAGCTTTAGATAAGAAAGAGGCCTTGACAAGCTAGAGTAGCCACATTTGTTTAAAGTCTTGGCCAAGTTTGGGGTTGCCCAGTTGTTTATCTATGAGGTTAAAACCCTTTATAATGAACCTGGGGGCAAAATGACTGCCAATGAACAGATCTCAACAGCATTTCCCTTGAAAAGATCAAGCCAACAAGGATCCACTGACAGATTATATTATTTTATACTTAACCGACCCTGGTAACTCCCTCACCAAATTACGGGATCTACTAAATGCTTATGGTGTTATCTCAGGTCATAAGTCATCAATTGGAAAAAAGTGAAATTCTTCCAATAACACGTTTTGAATACAGTATCAATGAACAAGCTCATTTTAGTGCCTTCTAAATTGTGTAAAATAACCAGAAATAACTGTACATAATGGCCTTAAAAATGTATACAAACTTAACAATCTCCTTTTGCTTAGTAGAATTGAAAATGATCTAAGTAGGTGGTTGAGTTTGCCCATCACTCTAAATGACAGTTTACTGTGTGAAAATGAATATACTACTGAGGTTACAATATCTTTTCAAGTTCTTGCCCATTCCATTGTCTCGAATGTTTTTCAATACCCTCAACAAATGTTGAGAGTAGGTGTTTCTGTGATGATCTGGAGAATTCAAGGATGAGGCCAATCACAGAATTCTTTCTTAATGCACGTTTAATTACGAGCTCGGATCAACATGGCTACATGCAGAAGCTATGTGATAATTGTGAACAGAGAGAGACAAAGCTTATATAGGATGGTGTTATGTGTACTATTACCTAAAATGGTGCCTTGACACATTTAACTTGACCTTGGGACAACTAAAATTAGTCTAACTTGTCCATTCATCAGCAAGCCTAGCACTTCTGACACCATTACGTCTGCCATGTCGGAACATGATCCCCAGGGGGTATTGACCAAGTATCCACTGGTCAGTGGAGATGTAAAAATACATACTAACAAATGTGTTCAACAGTTTATATGAAATTCCCAAGGTTTCTATGGAAAAATGAACATGGGACTACAGATCAGGGGGCCTTCAATTACCTAGTTTTAAAAAATATTATTTGGCAGCTCAAATACGATTTGTTTAATCCTTTTTTGAAAACTATTTTTTAGAACTCTGAAATTATTTCCAGCAGAACAGACAGTCCTATTTAAAAGCATTTGTTTAAACGATGGTGTGAGAGTCTTAAACTGAAAATGGGACTGGCAGTAAAAACACCTTTACGACAAAATGAACTCATACCCATGACCCTAAATCACAAGATTCTGGAGACTTGGCACCATAAATGGATCCAGCATTTAGGAGATTGTTGTTATAGACGACTTCTTATGTCTTTTGAATAATTGAAGAGGAAATATGAATTGTCCTCCTTTCGGAAGTAGGCCCCTTGACTGAATATAGCAATATTCAGTTGGAATGACTTTACCTGTCCTCAGTGATGTGGATAAAGTGTCCCATGAGGGAAATGTACACAAATTTATTTCTAAAAGTTGGTCTTTCACTAACAAAGACCACACTAACAAGATAAAGATTTCAAATGGTTTATTACATATGGTGGACTATAGGTTTGGAGGAAAGCATGAAGGGATGAGAATTGATGGGTTAGAGAATGAAGGGATAATGATGGAGGGATGACAGGATGTACAATGAAGGGATGAGGTGATGGAGGGTAAAGGATGAAGGGATGAGGGTGGGAGATGAAGGACAAGAAAGACAGAGATTTTTTAAACACGAAGGACAGGTTACAACACTTACGGTTGAGTGAACGCTGGCGTGTTTAGCTGCCGCTGCTCTCCGGTTGTTTTTAATGTTTTTATGATCATTTGCACAGTTTGCAGCAGATCATCTACTCTCGGCGAACATGGTACTGTTTGTCTCTACCCTGGTCTTACTGTCAAAACGATTGGTTTGTCAGTATCGTGTTTTAGACTGTTCAAACGTTCTACTCACCTGGCCACTGCTACCGCTGTTCGGTGAATAACATCTGCCCGTTCATCATGTGGATCTACAAACTCGCTATGAGCTTTGTGCTCTCCTGGACTGTCCTGTCCTTCTTAATAAATCCAGCATCAACCCTGATCCAATACATGAGTGCGGAGCTCCTTCAACTTCAGTTCCACCGGTCCGCTCCCCCGCCGGTACTGCACCGCTTCCCGGACATTGCTCGCCTTCCCCGTTGGAGGTACATCCACCGCAGAGCCGGACGAAGCTATCACATCGATGACTCCACTGCTATAAACTTCATCTGGTCCTCATCACCTCCAAGAAACGCCCCTAGGATGGTGGACCACCGCGCGTTAGCTAGCCTAGCCAGGTCGGCTAACGCTAGCTTCTCCAACCAACACTGCGACATCAAACTTGGATTATTCAACATCCGCTCCCTCTCTGGCAAGGGACAACTACTGCAGGACCCCCTCCTGGACCGCAAGTATGACTTTCTTTGTCCAACGGAAACATGGCAACAACCCAATGACTTTTCTCAGCTGAACGAATCTACTCTACCTGGGTTTGCTTACATCAGCCAGCCCCGCCTCAACGGCAGAGGAGGAGGTCTCACGATAATTCACTGCGAGACTTGGAAGGTCTCATCTGTCACTGTGCCTGTGTTTCAGTCATTCCAATCTATGGCTCTACAACTGAATGGACCTACTCCAACTGTTCTAGTCAATATTTACCGTCCTCCTAAACCCAATAAGGATTTCATTGATGATTTCACTACATTTCTCACCCACATCTGTTCGTTCTCATCCAATATAATTCTGTTGGGTGATTTCAATATTCACAAGAACAACACTAATCATGCTCTCACTTAGGACTTCACTTCTTGCCTGGACAGTTTTGGTCTCCAACAACATATTGATTTCCCTACCCACTCTAAAGGTCATGTTTTGGACTTAGTGTGTTGCTCAGGTGTCACTCCTTTCAACTGTTCTGCTGTCCATCTCCCCATCTCTGACCACATGCTTGTTTCATTAGGGCCCGAGCGACGACGAAGTCGTCCGAGAGGACCCTATTGTAATTGCGCTGTTTATTAGGGCCCGAGCGAAGTCGTCCGTGAGGACCCTATTGTAATCGCGCTGTTTATTATTATTAGGGCCCGAGCGACGACAAAGTCGTCCGTGAGGACCCTATTGTAATCGCGCTGTTTATTATTATTATTATTAGGGCCCGAGCGACGACGAAGTCGTCCGAGGACCCGATTGAAATCGCGCTGTTTATTATTACTATTATTAGGGCCCGAGCGACGACGAAGTCGTCCGTAGGAACCTATTGTAATCGCGCTGTTTATTAGGGCCCGAGCAGGAGACCTGCGAGGTCCCTATTGTTTTTCTCCCGATTATTTATATATTTTTTTTTTTTTCTTCCGCCCATATGATCGCATTTTTCACTGCCTGAACATACCCCAAAACTCACAAACACTTAGACTATAAGTCACACCTGGCGAAAAATTTTATAATCTATTGTCGTCCTGAATTTCCACCTCTAGGTGGCGCTATTATTAAGGAAAGTGCATTTTGGCTCATAACTCCCATATACTTTGTCGCACATTCAAAAACCTTATATCCACGCGTTCAGTGAATTGTGCTGATTCTCGTGATATAGGCCACGCCCATTTCTGCTTACCTTTTTTTTCCCGCAAATTCGGACAAGGTCGCAAACCTACTTTTTCGAACTCCTCCTAGGCAATTTCACCGATTTGCACGAAACTTTGCACACAGCATCTGTGGACTCTTCTGACAAAAAGTTATTAAAAGAATTTTGATATTCCAAAGAATACTCAAGTTATTACATAACAACTTCCTGCAGATTTAGTTCTAAACAGGAAGTGTTGCATATCTCCACATTGGTGGGTCCAAATGACATGAAACTCAGGTTACCACTTCCACATGAGCCCCTGAGGCTCTGTGCAAAGTTTCGGGTGATGACCACAAGGTGGCGCTCTTTAAATTGAAGTATTTTATATCTCAACATCGGTTGGGCGGATTACAATGAAACTGGGTATAATTATTGTCAGTGCCCTCCTGAGGATATCTGATGAAGGACTTACCGATCCGCCACTAGGTGGCGCTCTGGTGGCCGTCTAATTTAATATTTGGCACTGTGCCACCACCATAACACTCATGGAAATAAAATTGATAGGGGTGGTAAACACTGGCCCCTGTAACTCATACACCAAAAATGACCAGCAGGTGGCGCTATTTTCAATGCAAAAGCGGTTTTGGCTAATAATTCCCACATAATATGTCACACATTGTTAAACCTTCTATTTACGTGTTCTCTGAATTCAGCTAAATTGTGTGGTGTAAGCCACGCCCACTTTCGCGGTAACTTTCCATTCACTAAATCGCAACAAATGAAAAACGTACTTTCTCGAACTCCTCCTAGGCGATTTGACCGATTTGCACCAAACTTTGCATGTAGCATCTGTCAACCCTCCTGACAAAAAGTTATTAAAATAATTTTGATCGTCCAAAAAACGCCCAAAATATAAAACAACAAATTCCTGCAAATTGTTTTCAAAACAGACAGTCTTTCATATCTTGACCAAATACAGTCCGATTACCACAATACTTTTGCTGACTGTGTTCCATGGCCCGATGAGGGATTGTGCAAAATTCAGTGCAAATCGGCCGATAGGTGGCGCTCTGGTGGCAGTCTAATTAGTGTGAACGAAACTAAATTGGAAAATCTTCAAATCCTCTTCAAAACTCATCGACTTTCAACCTCTTCTTGTCCCTCATACTTTGAGCTACAGACACCATGTCAACTTTTAAAGAGTCAGAAGACCTTGAACTATTGGGCATGTATTCAGCTTCTACTTTTTGGAAAAATACATACGTGGGTTGGGTGCCTACCTGTATACTGGAAATGTAAGTAAGAGAGAACGTTTATTTTTTTATTTATTACAGCTGACAAGACTTCTAGGTGCACGGCCCCCGACTGCAGCATGCCCCGACGCGCGTGGACTGCGAGGGCCCTTTCATCGCTGCTTTCAGCTTTAATTAGGGCCCAAGTACCTAGCGGTGCGAGGACCCTATTGAAATGCAAGGATTTTTTATTATTAGGGCCCGAGCACCTAGCGGTTCAAGTCCGCCATTTTGAATTTACTGTGCAATTTTGGTGCATTTTTGCCCATTTCCAGGGCTTGTAAATTAACGAACTTGTCCTACAGATTTAATCAGATTGGCTCCAAACTTGGTGTATGTAAGCGTGACTATGTTGTGACCAAAGGTTATCACAGGATTTGCCCAATGTTGAATGGCACGCCCGCTGCTGAGGGTTGAATCTTGAGGTCTCGCCATGAAAAACGAAATTGCTGTAGCTTTGGCATAAATGGTCCAATCTCCACCAAACCTCACATGATTCATATTCGTCCTGTCCTAAACACATTCTCATTACCATATTTCCTTATAATCATAGCGCCACCTAGTGTCGAAA
>NC_065525.1:83946-88225 GCF_006386435.1 Epinephelus moara | reverse complement strand
GGTGCGAGGACCCTATTGAAATGCAAGGATTTTTTATTATTATTATTAGGGCCCGAGCACCTAGCGGTGCGAGGACCCTATTGAAATGCAAGGATTTTTTATTATTATTATTATTATTATTCCTCTAAATGAATTGCCTTTTTGGGAGGCTTAACATACCCGAAAACTCATGAAACTTTGTACACATCTCAGAACTGGTGAAAAATCACATAAAAAAACACATCACAGGTCGCATCTCAGAACTGGTGAAAAATCACATAAAAAAACACATCACAGGTCGCAAGTCTTGTTGTCTGATGTGGTTTTTGTGCTTTGATGCACCAAGATGGCTCAACAGCGCCCCCTAGAATATTTCAATTAAGCACCCCCTAAAGCTGGTTTGACCTGCATGTATGAAACTTGGTAAGCACCTGTAACACTCTGTCATGTACAAAAAAGCCTCTTGGAGCCATGCTCCAAAACCAACAGGAAGTATGCCATTTTGAATTTACTGTGCAATTTTGGTGCATTTTTGCCCATTTCCAGGGCTTGTAAATTAACGAACTTGTCCTACAGATTTAATCAGATTGGCTCCAAACTTGGTGTATGTAAGCGTGACTATGTTGTGACCAAAAGTTAACACAGGATTTGCCCAATGTTGAATGGTGCGCCCGCTGCCGAGCGTTGAATCTTGAGGTCTCGCCATGAAAAACGAAATTGCTGTAGCTTTGGCATAAATGGTCCAATCTCCACCAAACTTCTCATGATTCATATTAGTCCCGCCCTGAACACATTTTCATTACCATATTTCCTGATAATCATAGCACCACCTAGTGTTGAAAAGAAGAACTTCTTATCAGACACTTATCTTTGGATTAACCTGAAATTTTAATGCTGTGGTCTATATTTGATGTTCACAAACATGACATATCATTAGTGTCTACGTGTGCTGCAGAGGGTTTCATTTTGATGTCTCGCCATGAAACAGGAAATTGCTATAAATTTGGAGTAAGTGGTCCGTTGTCCACCAAACTTGACATGATTCATATTTGTCCCACCCTGAACACATTTATATGACAATATTCCATGATAGTCATAGCGCCACCTAGTGGTGAAAGGAAGTACTTCTTACCAGACATTTATCTTTGGATTAACCTGAAATTTCAGTGCTGTGGTGTGTATTTGATGTACACAAACATGACGTATCATTAGTGTCTATGCGTGCTGCAGAGGGTTTAATTTTGATGTCTCGCCATGAAATAGGAAATTGCTATATTTTTGCCATAAATGTTCTGATCGCCATCAAACTTCAGATGATTCATATTAGTCCTGCCCTGAAAACATTTATATGACCATATTTCCTGATACTCATAGTGCTACCTAGTGGTGACAGGAAGTAGGTCTCAAACACTTATCTTTTGATTTATCTGAAAGTTAAATGCTGTGGTGTATATTTGATGTATAAAAACATGATCTATAATTACTGCGCTCTCCAACTCCCTCTAGTGGAAAGAGGAAGTGATACAAAATGTGAAATATGTCATTCCAGGGATATGCAAAGTCACTCCTGCATGCGGTGTCTAACTTTGACAGAAATGAATTGACACGTCAGAAGACGTCCTGCCAGCCCCCCCGAGTTGCGTGAAGGTGCGAGGGCCCGTTCGTCACTGCTTGCAGCTTTATTTAGGGCCCAAGCAGGAGACCTGCAAGGTCCCTATTGTTTTTCTCCCGATTATTTATATATATATTTTTTTCTTCTGCCCATATGATCGCATTTTTCACTGCCTGAACATACCCCAAAACTCACCAAACTTGGAAGATAAGTCACACCTGGCGAAAAATTTTATAATCTATTGTCGTCCTGAATTTCCACCACTAGGTGGTGCTATTATTAAGGAAAGTGCGTTTTAGCTCATAACTCCCATATACTTTGTTGCACATTCAAAAACCTTATATCCACGCGTTCAGTGAATTGTGCTGATTCTCGTGATATAGGCCTCGCCCATTTCCGCCTACCTTTTTTTTCACAAATTCGCAAAATGTCGTAAACCTACTTTTTCGAACTCCTCCTAGGCAATTTCACCGATTTGCACGAAACTTTGCACACAGCATCTGTGGACTTTTCTGACAAAAAGTTATTAAAAGAATTTTGATATTCCAAAGAATACTCAAGTTATTAAATAACAACTTCCTGCAGATTTAGTTCTAAACAGGAAGTGTTGCATATCTCCACATTGGTGGGTCCGAGTGACATGAAACTCAGTTTACTACTTCCCCATGAGCCCTTGAGGCTCTGTGCAAAGTTTCGGGTGATGACCACAAGGTGGCGCTCTTTAAATTGAAGTATTTTATATCTCAACATCTCAACTATAGGCCACACCCATTTCCGCCTACGTTTTTTTCCGCAAATTCACAAAATATTGCAAACCTACTTTTTCGAACTCCTCCCAGGCAATTTTACCGATTGGCATGAAACTTTGCATGTAGCATCTGTGGACCCTCCTGACAAAAAGTTATTAAAAGAATTTTGATCGTCCAAAAAACGCCCAAAATGTAAAACAACAAATTCCTGCACATTGTTTTCAAAACAGACAGTCTTTTATATCTTGACCAAATACAGTCCGATTACCACAACACTTTTGCTAATTCTGTTCCATGGCCCGATGAGAGATTGTGCAAAATTCAGTGCAAATCAGCCAATAGGTGGCGCTCTGGTGGCAGTCTAATTAGTGTGAATGGAAGTAAATTGGAAAATCTTCAAATCCTCTTCAAAACTCATCAACTTTCAACCTCTTCTTGTCCCTCATACTTTGAGCTAGAGACACCATGTCAACTTTTAAAGAGTCAGAAGACCTTGAACGCATTAACTGTACATAATTATCTATCTTTATCTTCCTTTCGGCCATGACCAATATTCTTTTGTTTATGAACACTGGTAGATAACTATCTTGCCACCAGGTGGTCTTTGGCTGCTTTTTCATTATTGCAAGAAATTCCATTGACTCATTCACAATTCAAAAATGTGTTTTATCTGAAAGAAACATGCAATATTTACATCTAAGATCATAGAAAAATAGTCAGCCAAGTGCAGTGATGTCCTCCAAGATAATATTTGCCACTTTGTTTGAAGTAAACAAAAATGTGGGCACTGGGGGGGGCACGTGTCCCCCTCAATGTATATGGTGACTACGGCCCTGTCATGCATGCATAATTAGGCTACTGTTGTCTGGGTGCGCAAAGGTGAAGTGGCTGGTCTTGTCATACAAAGCCTTGTTTGCTCCTACCGTCATAAAAACAAGAGACCGCACATGCGCAGTTGCGCACTCTCAGCTGATTGTAAACAGATAAGATGGCGACAAGACGCAACTTCAGTGTTCATTTAAAGCTAGACGTTTTGAAATATTCCGAACAAATGTCGGGGGAATACGCCGCGGACATGTCCACTTTTCACGTCCCGTCAGGGGTGTCCGGGTATTTTTTTTAATAAACTGATAATGTGTGTTTGTGTGTGTGTGTTAGAGGGCGGCACAGCCGCATATTTCTGTTCCAACCTGAACCGAGCCCGACATTATTTATAACCAAAGCACTGAATTTGTGCCTCACAGTTGTCACGGTTACAGGCTCTTTAACCCTATGGGCCCGAACGATGCATAGTCCGTCCAAATTCACACCTGTTCTTCTCTGTGGATTTTCTCCGCAACCGTGGCCACGCATATCACGTGAAACAGTGGAATCATAGCTTTCCGACAAGACCAAGCACTTGTCGGTAGTCCAATGTTTTCACAGCAAAAAAAATGAAAAAGTTACATGCACACACATTACACTTGGATGGATTACTCGCGAATGCAGGCTCGCACAGAAATGCCCCGCATATCACATGAAAGTGCAGGAGCAGAGCTTTCCAGTGATACCACACATCATTGTGCTGTCATCCCATCACACTATAAATACAGATTAATTGTCTACAAAATAAAAACCTGAAGAATTTCTTTACAATCCATTATACAGATCTTGTTATCAGTCACTTCATATAGTGAGGAATATCGTATCTTACCACGTCTGAGGCTTGCATGTGTTTCTCCCTGTCTATCCACATTTCTAGTCCGGCTATCAAGATGCAAATATCTCCATATTGTCCAGTTGACACTCCATCAAACTTTGTATGACAAGACCAGCCACTTCACCTTTGCGCACCCAGACAACAGTAGCCTAATTATGCATGCATGACAGGGCCGTAGTCACCATATACATTGAGGGGGACACGTGCCCCCCCCAATGCCCAAATTTTTGTTTACTGCAA
>NC_065525.1:77514-83612 GCF_006386435.1 Epinephelus moara | reverse complement strand
CATCTGCCTCATTCTTACCGTGGTTTCGTGATACTACTCAGAACCGTGATACTTTCACTGGTATCGTACCGTGGGGGGTGGGGAGAGGTGGGGGGTTGGAGAGTTGGGGGGGGAGGGTGCCGAGGGATGGTTCGCCCAGGGTGTAAACACACAGGACAGGACCGCCTCTGGCACTGATATTTTTACCGTAACCATCTTTTTATCTATGGAAGCCCATTTTTACCAGTAATGGAAAAAAATCGCCATTCCTAATCAAAAATGTGAGATAAAAAGTCATAATTATGAATGTAGCCTAGTTTTAAAATTAATTTGTGGCATGTTGTCTTGTAAAGTGTGTGGCATCACGGTGGCTGCAGATGGGACAGAGGATGAGATGATTCACTGATTCAAGACAGGACAACTAGTACACTGTGGTGTAGTAAATAATAAATAGTGGTGATTTACAAAAACACCAAAAACTATGTTTACTGTTAAAGTAAAGTTTGTTACTGTAAATAATACAGTACTTTATTTGTAATACTAGAAAAAAAATTTTTTTTACTGTAAAGACACGTTAAATATTTCTGCTGTTTCAATTTAAAAAAAAAAAATACAGTATTTGTATTTTCACTTTTTTTTTTTTTTTCTTTTATTAAAAGCCTCCTTCAAACAGTAGCCTGCCCCTATTGTAGCCTGGTCCCAAATTATTGTTTTGTTAATAGTGGCCCCGGCTACTATTTGAGGAAATACGGTATGTATGTAACATACAGTCACTGGCCACTTTGTGTACACCCGTCTAATCTAATGCAATCCAGTAGAACGACTATACCATGATTTTTTTCCCCGAAGCTTATACATTTTCGGTTATTGTTGACATCGTCTAGAAAGTGGTGATTCTACTTTGTTTATTATTGAGGTCATAGTGAATGGTGGTGGTGTACTGGGGTGGCCTCCTAATTTTGTCTAATTGAGGGGGACTAATATTAGGAAAACTTTTAAATATATTGCACTCCAGTACACCAACACCACCCACTACGACCTCAATAATAAAGTAGAATAATCACCTTTCTGACAAAAGCTGAAAATGTAAAAGCTTTGTAAACGTACAATGTGTGGCAGAGCTGTTGTATTGGATTGTATTAGATTGCACAGGTGTACCTAATAAAGTGGCCAGTAAGCCCCACATTTACACCACAAATCCATGCCTGCTCTGGGTCTCCCCGCAGCCCCTGGTTGCTCAGCAGCCTCAGCCCCTGAGACCATGCTGATCAAAAGTTATTAAAAGCTTTTCTCTCTGTCAAGGGGTGTGGCGACTATGACGCCACCCTTGCCAACAAATCAGTTGGCTTTTTGATGGCTTCAGCGACCTCATATCCTCACGAAATTGATACACAGGTCAAGAATGGTGAGTTCTTACATCTGATAGGGCCGTCGCCCATGGGGGGGACAAAATGCCTCTATAGTCCCCCTTGAAATTTTCAAAAAATGCTCCCTATAGGGATTTTCTTGGAGTACGAAGATGAAACGTCACACCACATCAGGGTTAAGTTACTCTGAGTTTTCACATAACCGCTTCAGTGATGCGTGCTGCTGGCCCCCCGCGGTGGCGCGGGAGAGCGAGGGCCCGATCACAGCTGCTTGCAGCTTTAATTTAATCTGAGTTTGTCACTATCCAAAACCAAACAGTCACGTGTTATGTCCTTCCACAACTTAAAAAACATTAATTTAGCAGACCTCACAACAGGCAATGACAGTTTCCCCATCATCAATCACCCATGCACCCCGGATCAGCTGGTCTCCATTTACAATGATGGTCTCCAAACTCTGCTGGACTCATTCACTCCCCTCAAAACCTGGACTGTCACATTCCCCCACTCTGCCCCTTGGTTCTCCCCTCACCTGCGTCAGCTGAAAGCCAAAGGACGTCAGCTGGAGCGGCTTTCCAGAAAATACGGACTCGCTGTTCACAGGCAGATGTACCATGCTCACATTCTCCAATAAAAAGATGCCCTCTTCTCAGCCAAATCACAATACTTCGCTGAAATAATCTCTGCTGGTGCTGGGAACACCAGGGCCCTGTTCTCAGTGGTCAACAACACACCGCCCCCCAGATTCCCTTCCCCCACACTTCTACTCCACTGACCACTGTAACTCCCTGATGTCATTTTTCAACTCAAAAGTACTATCCACCAGCAACTGACCCCCCACACGTCCAGCTGTCCATCTCCTCTAGTTCTCCACTCCCCCCCTCTGTACCACTCTCATGCTTCCAACTCCCCTCTGCCGCCGATTTATCAGAAGTCATCTGGAAATCCAAGCCATCCACCTGCCAACTTGACCCTCTGCCATCCTCCCTGGTTATAGCCTCCCTCCCCTCTCTGCTGCCCCTGATAACAGCCATTATCCATTCCTCCATGAATGGTCCTGTCCCACCATCTCTTAAATCTGCTGCAGTGACACCGATACTGAAAAAACCTGGTTCAGACCCAGCAATTACAATAACCTTCATCCCATCTTCAACCTGCCATTTCTCTCTAAAATACTGGAAAAGGCAGTGGCATCACAGGTTCAGACTCATCTCTCCAACAATAACCTCTATGAACAGTTCCAGTCTGGTTTTCGCCCCGGCCACAGCACAGAAACGGCCCTCCTTAAAATCTCAAATGACCTCCTAATGGCTCCTCATCCTCCTTGACTTGAGCGCGGCCTTCGACACCATATCACACTCCATCCTCCTTGACAGACTAACTTCCATTGGTATAACTGACACACCCCTAGACTGGTTTCACTCATATCTCTCTGGCCGTACTCAGTTCATCCAGTTGAAATCATTCACATCCCATCCATCCCCCCTCTCCTCCGGTGTTCCCCAGGGCTCTGTCCTTGGCCCTATCCTATTTATTATTTACCTCTTCCCACTTGGACTGATATTCCGTAAACATAATATCCATTTCCACTGTTACGCGGACGACACCCAGCTCTACGTTTCCTCCAAACCCACTTCCACCTTCCCACCCTCCTCCCTCTGTGCCTGCTTGCAGGAAATCAAAGCCTTGTTCTCCTCAAATTTCCTTAAACTCAATAGTGATAAAACTGGGGTAGTCCTCATTGGCTCAAAGTCCACCTTCACCATAGACAACTCCTCGGTTTCCCCCTCCCCTCAGGTTAAGAGTCTGGGTGTCGTCCTCCACTCCACTGGCTTCCCATCAAACACCATATTAACTATAAAATCCTCCTCCATACATTTAAGGCCATCCATAATCTCGCTCCCTCATACCTTTCTGCCCTCCTACACATCAATATCCCCACCCGGTCTCTCAGGTCTGCCTCCTCCATCAGCCTGACTGTCCCCCCAACCCGCCTGTCCACTATGGGGTCTAGAGCCTTCAGCCGCTCTGCCCCTCGTGTCCTGCCCCTCGTGTCTGGAACTCCCTCCATCCCTCCCTCCCACCACAAACACACAAAACCTACCTGTTTAGGCAGGCGAGTGTTAATGTTTCCTCTGTCTTTTAATGTTCTGCTGCAAACTCTGCACTATTTTTCTGTTGTATTTTAGATGTGCTTTAATTGTTGTTGTAGTTGTAGTTTTTTTTTATTGTTGTACGGCGACCTTGAGTGCCATGAAAGGCATCTTATAAATAAAATGTATTATTAAAGGGATAAGGGTCAAGGGGTGAAGGATGCGGGATGAAAGGATGAAGATGGAAGGATGAGGAATGAGGGGGTGAGGGATGAATGGATGAGGGATGAAGGGATGAGGGTTGAAGGGTTGAGGGATGAGGATTGAAGGGATGAGGTAATGGGGTCGAGGGACGAATGGATGAAAAGTAAGCAATGACAGCATGATGATCAAGGGATGAAGAGTGAGGAATGAAGGGATGGAAGATTGAGGGATGAGGGCTAGGTCTCTGGGTCATGGGTGGGTGCAATGACGGATGTGTTCGTCGAAGGCAGGTAGGCAGGAGGGACCACAGGAGTGAGACTGGGTGGGGTAGTTGCCTTTTCGTGAACTCTGCTTCAGATAGAGCCTCCAACAAAAGCTTCAAGAGCGCATGGGTGTGTCAGATGTTGTTTGGATCGTAGCGCATGTGTGTGATGTTCACTAAAGAAGGCAGCGCTCTAGAATTTCAATGTGGTAAAGAATTTCCTGCCTATAAGCGGTTGAGTCTACTCCATGTGAAGAGACAACCCAAGTCAAAACAGTCGAAAGAGGTTCAAAGCTGATTGACTCGTGGCTTGGTGGTGTGATCATCACAAAAGAGAATGTCATTCCAGGAGGAATGGGACTGCTGCTATGGTTTTAGCTCCATCTTGCAGGCCAGAGAACATGAAATTCCACTTCACATGCTCCATCAGCAATCATAGATGTCATGTAGTGATGACACAGTTCAAATTAATGTTTGTAGTAAGATGACATGATAGAAACAGTCTGAACAAATAAAGTGTAAACACTATAAATAATAGCTCCTTCACTGACAGTCTTCAGCATCCATGGTGTGTGAAGGAGAGACTTAGGAGAATAGAGATCCACTGCTCCCAGTAAAAACACCAAAACGGAGTCATATTTATGTAATAGATATTGGGTGTAAGTGCAACATTTTGCACACAGTTGTATTATAATGATTTTGGAGCATTTACATTTTTGTTGATTTATTTTATTTATGTTTAACATGATGAAGCTGACTAACTTGTGTTGACATTATGGCTGTTCTTTAGCCTATATACATTCAGATGTTGTGTAATGAATTACACAATTGTAAAACATACAGTATGTTTTCCTCAGGCTACAACAATCAAAATCTATGACCGTTGCATCTCAAATTGTCCCACTGTTCACATGTCTTGCATTAATATATTTTTTGTCAGATGACAAGTAGTAGAGAGACTGGAGGAGATGGAGGAGGAGAGGCAGGAAGAGAGAGAGAAGGAAATGGAAGAGAGACAGGAGGAGATAGAGGAGAGACAGGAGTCTCACAGGTGAGACTGGGCCTGAAAAGATTATATTAAAACTTGATAATCATAGATGTTATAGTTTACCCTGGGAAGCACATACGGACAGATGTGGTGAAGTTATCAGTGTATATTCATGTAACTGATAACATTAGAGAATACATGAACCAAGACATTCTTGTATTTAGTGTAGATATCTAAATATGCATTATAAAGCAGTGATGAGTTTCGCATCACGTGAAACTGCATTAAAAAATCATCAATGTACAGGTCGCCGCCATGGAGCACTTTTATGTCCCTACCAATGTGAAAATCAAACCTATGCCCTTGCATATATGTATGCACTATGGGAATGTCCTAAGGGTTCTTTACTTGTGGAGGAATGTTCTGGATATAAATTGGTATATGGTTAGAATTTGAATCGCCTAGTTTGCCGAGACTATGGCTACGGTTACATGATGGCTTCTCATTCAGAATGAAATAAATCTGAATGAAATCATTCGGAATTAAAGTTTTTCCAGGTAGTTTACATGGGAAATATTCATTCCGAATGAGGGTTTACACGGGAGATCAGTTTAATCGCCTTTATTCAGGTCCGCGCAAGGTTTGGGGCAGGGAAGGTTTCTGACTGGATAGGGGGTCGGGCGGATGTTACTTGTTTACGTGTACCGGAAGAAAACACTGTAGTCCTCGCTCCGGATAACAAGATGCTTCTTAGTGCCTTTTTCGGGCTTGTTTTGCTTATATTCTTGAAGCAGCAATACGACAACAACCTTGTTCTGCTAATGTTTCGTCTGTTGAGGAGGAGAAGAGAGGTAGAAGGTCGAAGAAGGGAGACAGAAGACGGTGCTGTGGTGAATGGAAACCGGTGAGAGCAACAAGCCCGACTCCTCTATCTCAGCCCGTTGCTATGCGCACTATATACGTCATCGCGCCAGAAGGGCAAGGAAACGAGCATGCGCAGAAAGACCAGAATGAACCTAAAGAGGAATGAGTGTATACATGCACACAAAATTCTTTCATTCGGAATGACAAACGGAGACAGACATTGCGGTAAGCGAGTTGTGTCATTTCCGGTGTTTCTGTGACAGCGTCTCTGTACTGCTCTGGTGAATTCTGCTAGCCTGTTTTCTCACTACAGTTGCTTTAACGTCTACTTCAAGTCTTAA
>NC_065525.1:77295-77448 GCF_006386435.1 Epinephelus moara | reverse complement strand
TTTCTCACTACAGTTGCTTTAACGTCTACTTCAAGTCTTAACCCACACTGGTTCTGTTTAAGCACTTATAGCTCTCCTCCTTTCTACGACTTTCTCGCTAATCTCTTAGCTGTTGTTTGCACGTTACTAGCCTTGGTAGCTACATTAGCTTTA
>NC_065525.1:57622-71962 GCF_006386435.1 Epinephelus moara | reverse complement strand
AAGCCCTGTGCGTGCAAAGCTCAGATTTTACGACCGCGCGGACTCCGCTCCGCGCACCAGTGACTGCTCGGCATGTATTTTTCACATCGCGGGGATTTTTCACGGACATTTTTACAGGAAACTACAATGCAGAAGTGCGCTCGACTATGAAAGCCCAAATGACTGCCCAAATGACATTCCTCGCGGTGTCTGCTCCGCTTATAGTACGCCCGAGTATGTTCACTAGGATAAAGTATCAGCGTAAGCCAATCAGAGGCAGCGATTGCATTCCGTACACAAGCACACAGAGAGAGAGAGAGGGAGAGAGGGAAAAAACACACGACTTGTCGACTCCTCCCGGGGGGTGTCGACTTGTGCCACTGACGTCGACACGTCGACAAATCAGCTTTTCTGTTAATGCCCTAGTCGGTAAGGAACAATTTGATCATGTAAAGGCACTGGTGATGTGGTTTAGTGCCCCTCTGACACATTGCACTAATGATTGGCTCACCACTGTGACTGAATAGCAGCCTTTCCTGTACTAATGTCTGTCAGTATTTGCTAGATTTCCTGGCTGTTTGTTTGATTTTATTTTTGATTGTTGTGTTATTTTGTTAATGATTTTCATCTTTTTAAAAAGCAATAAAAATTTTAATTACGAAAAATGAAAATGGAAACAAATAGCATGGGGAGGAATAACAAGGTATAAGTAGTGAGGTGTGGTCCTGCTGCCAGACTTAAGCCAACTGGTAAACTAAAGTTTGCCCCAAGGACTGTGCCACGACCAAGCGGTTTGTAAAGGTTTAATAAGACAGGGAAGTACAACATGTTGAGGAAGTATAAACAAATTTGAAGATGGGGATGAACGTGGGGCAGGAGGCTGTCCATTGATGCTGGTCTGTGATGGATGTATGAGGGCCAGGGAGGAGGAAATGGTTACAACTGTTGCAGATATGAGAGTGAAATTAGGTGACCAGTGGGAAGGCTGTGCTGATTTACTTTGCAGGAGTGAGAATGAGAGAGATTCTGAAGTATTGCTCCATGCTATTTGCTGCAGTGACATTACTCCTCTTACAGCATTACCCTCAGCAGGAAACTACTTGCTTGCAATTTACCAAATCTGCCATGTAAATAGCAGTGCACCAGGTGCAGGTGCACCTGGCTTATAAAGGGAATTGGAGATCATACTCTGATTGGTTGACTTCAAGTCATGCCCAACACTCACATGATTTTGCCCCATTTTGCCTTACTTTGCACCAGGATTATGTGCCATTCAACCTGCAAAAGTTGAGTGAGACATGCCATAAATGCACTTATGCTATGCACTTAAGACCATATGCTGTACACTGTTTAAATAGGGTCCTGGGTGTTTTTGCAACTTTAGCATAGGATTGTGATGTTCATTACAATTAACACATTCCACCTGTTTATAATTCTAATATATCACGCTTGGGTGAGGACAAAAAATAAACAGGGCAGAGCTGTCTTGCTGCGTTATTGACAAAGCCCTCCAAAATGCTTTTGCTTCAAGTGTCCGTGAATAGCAGTTGTATTGCTTTGAGAAGCCATTTACAATTTGTGGATGAGGTTTTTCAGCTGCAGCTTGTTGTGTGGAAGCATCTATGCTTTGATTGGGCGCAGCTTATTTTATTGCAGCTTCACTTCATCGATTGTATCGATAAATTGGCCCAACCCTAACTGCTGGCATTGAAATTTTTCCTGACATTAAAAGTGGGACAAAATATCAATAAGAGATTGTATCGTATTATTTCCTCTTGTGATGTTAGTGATACACTGGTGCCAAATACTGATATTTTTATTAAAACATGCAGGTCCTCTAAACAGATTCCCCTGCCACTTTGACTTATCAGAGTCTTTACCTTATGACTCCTCGTAGTGGGGCTTACCAAATGAATGGGGGTAAAGTGAAAGGAAGTTAACTAACTTACAGTGAAGAAGAAACTCACAGGAGGAGATGCCAGACAGTGCAGACAGCAGGGGAAAACAAATCACGAAGCACCGTCATCTTTTAAGTCAAGTCAAGCTTTAACACACAGTTGGGACAAACAAAATTGATCAAGACTATGCTAGTACATAGGCAACCAACCCAATCACCAAAATAAATTTTGGGATTGTATGTTTTACAGACCACAGATATGTTTGGGCTTATATCTCAGCTGCTGAAGTCTTGCCAAAAAAAAAAGTCTTGGCTCGAAAAAAACATCAGCTTTTGGTGGCATGACTGATGCTGGAAATGCAGCCCATGTCTCGCTAGAAACCACCAGCTTTAACAGGCACAATTAAAGCTGGAAATGTCCCCAATGTCACACTCAAGAACACTCGCTCTCTGTGACACAATTAACACTGGACATGCAGCCAACATCTTGCTAAAGAACTCCTGCTTTTGGTGGCACAATTGATGCTGGGAATGCCACATGCATCCATTTCCATCCGTCTATGTTGGGCTGAGTCACAGGAGCAGGAGGCTGAGCAATGCTTTCCAGCTCCTCCTGAGGGATCCTCCCCCTTTTTCTAAGACTTAGCCAAGCCACCCTACAGCAGTACCCCCCCTATGGGATGCAGTCATAATATTTCTTCAAGTCCACAAAACACATGGAGACTGGATGGGCAAACTCTCATCACCCCTCCAGCAGCCCTGCAAGGGTAAAGAGCTGGTCCACTGATCCACAGCCACGATGGAATCCAAATTGCTCTTCTTAAATCTGAGGTTTGACTATTGGTGACTGACTTAGCTGTCAAGTGATAGAAACTTGGCCAGTTTCCCAGGCTGTTGAAATATTTCTTTAAGTTAATTTTTCAATTATAAATCATGAATTGTTCAAAAGCACCAATAATAAATAATGAACTTCTCTTTCCATCCTCTCCTTTTAGAGGATGAACCGGTAGTTTTTGCCACCAACTCCCTTCAGAGGCGTAAAAAGGGGCTGGGCTTAACCGGACTGCGCACCACCGGCTCAGGCTCCACTCATTCAAAGAACAAACCAGGGCTTATGATTGGCCTGCCACAAAACTTCAGACAGATCTCATCCATTATTGATGTGGACATCTTACCTGAAACACACCGACGTGTACGACTCCACAAGCACGGTACCCACAAACCACTGGGCTTCTACATCCGTGATGGGGTTAGTGTTCGGGTGACACCACAGGGCGTAGAGAAGGTAAGATGTATTTTTATTTCATTTTAGATAATTCCACAGACATATCACCTTTCAAGCTGACAAACCTGATGATAAATATCTGAGTCAATAACATACCTTCTCTCAGACTTTCTCTGAAAATCATCCTTTACTATGAAAATACATAAGCAGAGAGAAAAGGCAAGTCCAGCAGAATTATTGTTTATCTTTGAAAATGTTACATGACAGTTTAAAATGGAAAATGAAACATTTGACACATTTTTGGCTTGCCTGTCATGAATCATGGCACTGACCTGAATATCAGAACTGAATTATGGAACTTGTTGAAATGTTTTCATGGGAAACTGATAAAAAAACAAAAGGTCACACCATTCCAGATACTTTTTTTTTTTTTTTTTTTTTACTGTTTCTTCAGATGTAATGGAGTGGTCCTCCATCTAACTATAATGGAAATAATCTCTGTATGTATTGATGTGTGTCCTACGCATATCCCACCAACCATTCTTCCAGTGGTTGGTTGCATTTGCCAGGTATACAGTGCCTTGCAAAACTACCCCCTTGCTATGCAGCCAGGTCTTATTTAGGGGCATCATAGCAAATGGGCAAGCACATATCCACGTACCACTTGTAACTACACCAATTTTGACTATTTTGTGTTGGTCCATTACAGAAAATGCAAATAAATGAAAATCCATATAAATCACAGGTTGTAATGCAAAAAAACAGGATAACAGCTAAGGTGGGTGATGTACTTTTGCAAGGCTAGCAAGGTTTCTGTGGTCATGAAAAACCTGGAAAAGTCTTGGAAGTTTTAAATAGCAATATCTAGGCCTGGGAACGTTTTGGAACATTATAAATATACGCAGAAAGTTGAGGAAAAGTCATGGTAATTTGTTTCACAAATACCTGGATAAAAGAGTATATGTGGTCTAGTTAAGATCATCTGAAAAAAATCTGAATTAGCTTAACAGATCAGTCACGTCACTTGACGTTCTTTGCGGGGGTAATGTCAACCTGAGTCAACCTTGTTCTTTAATGAGATGTAAGTTCACGTAATGCGAAGAAAATGTTGACTGGATATCGTCTGGTGTCGTCTGGCTTTAGTGGGATAAGTGTAGGGCATAGCTTGGTACGGACCAGAACCTGGGATGTGCAAAATGTGAACTGTGTGTCGTAAATCGGTCAATGTTTTTAACATGGGAGAGGCAATGACACAGCATGTCACACCCGCTGCCAGCTGCAGTGCTTCTCTTTTGTCCACCACCAGACAAGGGACCATTTTGGGTCATTTTTGGGTACTGTTCCAGAAACGGAATACTAACTGCATTAGAGGTGGGTACCAAAACCCAGCTGGCCGCGGGGGTAACGACTGTAGTATTGATAAAGTCTGACATTACTGGTACTTTTATCGGTATTTTTTTTAACACAAACGACACTGACTGAAGTCAGTGAACAGCAGAGAGGCTGCTGTGAATACAATAAACAACATTCACTACTGTAAATGCAATAGAACCTTAGCGAGTTAAAAGCAGCATGTCGGCTGTGTATATTGCCAGTTTTTCCGTAATAACTTGAAACTAGGGCTGCCCGCTGGGAGTGAAAGATGCCAATCATCAGTTGGAGACCCCTCAGTCAACTAAGAGTCTTAAAGTCTTGCGGGGTTTTTTTTGTTGTTGTTGTTCTTTTTTCTTTTGTTTTCCTTTGTCAGTGCGCAGTGTATTTCCCGGGATGTTTCAGTTCTCAAATTTAGTTACAGAGTGAGCACTCCTCACTTTATGATCCATCGTTAGCTTAATCAGCATGCATTAGCTCAGAGGGCTTCTTTGGCCTGTTTCCTATATTATATAAATTTCACTGTCACCCAGAAAGACTCTCCAAAGCCTGTTGGAACTCAAACTCTATCTTGAAAAAAAAGAAAATGAGTATTTGAATATTAATTAAACAGTCAAATCTGATTCGACTTACATAGTTCTGAGTCAGGTACAGCCCAACTTATAATACCGAGATAGCACACATACATCTGGCTGATGTCGGCCCCATGTATCAAGTTTAGATCGTTAAGACGTAGCATGGAGAGCATTTGCTCATTGCTAATACGTCGCCGATACGTCGGCCTTTAATCAAAAATGACTACCACACGACGTTCAAATGATCAATAAAAGAATCTGCGCTCAGTGGGCGCTCCTTCTATATTAATATTTAATTAATTTTATTTAATTTTTAATTTTAAATACTTTATTAATCCCCCTGAGGGGATCCATATTTGGTCCGGACGGGGACTCGAACAGGCGACCCTCTGGTTCCCAACCCAAGTCCCTATGGACTGAGCTACTGCCGCCCCATTCATATGCTTAATTAATTACGACCTTTATTTACTTAGGTCGGACCTTTCAAACTACAAATTTATTCCAATTAGCTTATCTGAAACCAACTGCGATGAGATGCTGCGACCTGCGAGCTCAGTTCCAAACATAGACCGCGGAGATGAAATTCCGCCTTCCGTGGCGACTTCCGTATGTGGGCAGGTATGGGCCGACCCAAAGCCAACGTAACAGAGACGTTTGATGAGCTGGGACAAAAGAGTATTAAATTTAAAGATACCCGCCCATGCGACCAACGCTTGTCAGACGTTATAAATTAAGGGCCGATGTGTCGTCCTTAGGCCGACGTCGGCCAGATGTATGTGTGCTATCTGGATACTAATATTATTACTTTAGGCAAAATACCAATGCTCAATAAATCCATGGTCTGCTTTATTACTGCCGTAGTCACATCAAAGCAAGCGACCAACACAATTATTTGGGGATGAATACCTCCACTAAGTGTATTTCATCAGTGTATTGTGAAAAGCACTGACTTTGGTGTTGTTAGGGGTAGATTTAGTCATTTGGGGCAAATGTCATCTTGCTTTACTTTTCACCCTTTCTCTCACTGTGAATGTTACTAAGTTGAAGTTCTGCATCTAATTTTTGGTAGCACTTTTTATGAAGACCACGTCTATAATGCATCATAAGGCCATTCATAGTGAATTATAATGCATTTATAATGTTCTGTGACTACACTCATAAAGACACATAATGCTTCCTGATGCACTATATCAACAGTCATAAAACATTATAGATCTGACTTGAAGTGTCTTATGGATGCTCTTGACAACTAGAGGTTGACTGATGGGGCTTATGATGCATTTTGAATATCTATACTCACCTATACACACTTAACACGCTTCAATATCACTCTACGTGTTAAGTAAAGTACGTTGATATATCAATAATAATGCATGCTTCATCATAGTGTTTCATTGTTGGTGCTCAGTAAAGTGTGATGCATTTTCATGTATTTAAAAGAATCCATGATGCATCATAAGTAATTAATGTCTATCATACACTAGAATAATTTGAAAAACTTTTAAAAGACTTAATTCTGACACCCTTTCGCATCTTCAGACTGTGTCATGAGTCAGAGAGTTTCCAATCACAAAATACAATTTTACAAAAACTCTTGCTGAGTCACTATTTGCAAGACTGTTAGCTTCAAAAAGAAAAAAAAAAAGTGGACAGAAATTGTTGCAGCCTGTTACTCAGAGTGGTCCATCCTTAAACTAGTCCATACCCATTGAGTGCACAGTTGCCCACGTACAGTTTCACATGGTGTGTGTTTGGGATACAGGTTATAGGAAATTGCAGATTAAATAGTCAGCTGAACCCATTAAGAAGAGCAATGTATTCAGACAGAGTTTTTGTGAATTTGATAGTACGATTGCTCATCTACAGCTGATGTCCGTTTGAGGTGGATACATATATTAACGCGCTTGCGCAGTAACTCGTGGGGTGAATGCATACAATTCAATTAAAAGCGACTTTGTAAAAGAATATACTAATAGTGTAATTTTTGGAAAAAGTAGCTTTGTCACCTTCTACCCATGCCAATCCTCAATGCCTATGTGCAGTTTCACATAGATTGACCACGTCAGTGAGTAGAAAAACGTGGGACAGACAGAATGAATGACTGACAGAAGAACACATTGACAGTTTCCGTGATTATGTACAGCATACCGTGACTGTCATACCAAAAATTTGAAAAAAACCCCAAAATATTCAGCCACAGGGGGAGCCACAGCCATCAGTCACATTTTAGCCATTTTTAAGCATTTTTCTGTTGTTATAGCCCCACCCAGTTGCCAATTAGAGTTACATTTCTCCAGTCACATTGAGGCATCCTGTTCTACTTATCTACCAAGTTTAGTAAAAATCGATATGGCGGTTAGGCCTAGATAAGAAATTAGCTCTCTAGCTCCCCCATTTTGTTTTATCGGGTCAATATTGGAGGGGTTCCCTCAGATTATGTGTGGTCATATGCCTACAAAGTTGCGTGGTGATCGGTAAAACCCTTTATGTGTGGTCATATGCCTACAAAGTTGCGTGGTGATCGGTAAAACCCTTGAGATGTTATACACCTCTATGTGATGAGCCACGCCCTCCACAATATTCATTGTCTTATAGAAGCTCAGTTTTAGTAAGTTTTCCAACTTTTGCCAAGAGGGAACTTTAGATATTGGTCCCTAGATTATGTTCACCAAGTTTCATGCAGATCAGTCAAACTTCCTAGGAAGAGATCGATTTTAAGTGTTTTTCAAAAAGCTCAAAATGGGGGAAAATCTATATAACCGGAACTTATGGGTTCTTGAGGGTAATTTGTTCTTCATGAGGAGAGGCATCTCTGTGCAAAGTTTCATGTCTCTACGACATACGGAGCATGAGATATGCCCATTGAAAGTTTGTAATTTCAATCGGTTACTGTAGTGCCCCTTTGGCCAACTGATGTAATTTTGCATCATTCACATCCTCCCATTACCCTCTACCACTGTGCCAAATTTCACATGGATTGACCAAGTCAGTGAGGAGAAAAACGTGGAACAGTCACACACACAGACACACCCACAGACACGCAGAGTTTAAGATATGAAAATTCATCCCCTGTACAGTTGTCATAAAGGGGGGAAATAAGCTATAGAGACCAAAACTATTTTTTGTACCATGCTGTAAACATGTTTATTTCTGTTGTAAAGTTGGACATTTTAACATTGGGGTCTATGGGGATTCACAGGCCTCTTGTGGCCAGCCGCAAGTGGTCTTTCAAAATATTTGAAGTTTTTGGCACTTCCATTGCTTTATTTTTCTTCCCTGGATGTTGCCTCTTGTGGGAGGACTACAGAAGTTTTTGAAATGAACACAGTTTATGTTTCTGCAGTCGTATGGTAAACCAGTATCAGGAAACATACCTAAAAAAGAGGGCTAATGATAAAATAATACAGCAAATATTTGGACATATTTTCCTTTTCCATACTCCCATAGGTCCCAGGGGTTTTCATTTCTCGTCTGGTACGTGGCGGGCTAGCAGAAAGCACGGGGCTGCTGGGAGTTAATGACGAGATCCTGGAGGTCAATGGCATCGATGTAGCAGGAAAATCTTTGGATCAGGTAAATTTAGTGTTCAAAATTAACCCTCTCCTGCTATTCCCATTCATTTTGTGCCTACTGTGCATTGTAGACACATATGCAGATATAGGAGCCCTGTCTGCACGGTGAGTGATTGGTTCACAGATCTATGTCATAAGGAAGTAACAGAGTTTATGGAGTCCCGCTGCTAGTTCTTGTTCTTAGGACAAGCTTAGGGAGGATTAGGTGTGTTTATCTGTCACCTGTTTTGAGGGGTTTTGTTGTGGGGAATTGGGGTGGTAGGTCCTACAGATTCACTTTTATTTTTATTATTGTTTGTGTGTTTTTAATGCTACTTCCTTCTACAAGGCATTATGTCATCTCACCATATACTTACAAGGTTGATTATGGCTAATACAACAAAAAAAGGGTTGTCTTGTTTGAGATTTGTCTCTTGGAATGTTAAAGGGATCAACGGCCCAGTTAACTGGGGTAGAATATTTTCCCATTTAAAGCATCTTAAAATGGAAATTGCTTTCTTATAGGAGACACATTTGATCGCTAAGGATCACCATAGGTTAAAGGCTCCGTGGGTTGGCCAAGCTTTTCACTCCAATTTTAGTAGTAAAGCAAGGGGTACATAGATTTTAATACATAAAAAAATACAGTTTAGCCCAACAAATGTCATAGCTGACCACCAAGGCCGTTTTGTTATAGTCTCAGGTTCCTTTAATAATGTATCTGTTGTTCTTGTCAATCTCCATGCACCCAACTGGGATAACAAAGCATTTATTGGGAAAGTAATCTCAGTTTTACCAGATCTAAGTTCCCTCCATTTAATCTTAGGGGGTGATCTTAACTGTGCAATAGACCCTTTGTTAGACAAATCCTGTCCAAGGCAGGATCCTCCTGCTAAAATGGCTAAAGCAATTTCATCATTTATGGATCAAATAGGAGGTGTGGACCCATGGCGCTTTCTTTATCCTGATAAAAAAATATTTTCCTTTTACTCTCAGGTCCATAAAACATTTTCAAGAATTGATTACTTTTACATTGATAATTATTTTCTTCCTGCTGTCGATAATATAGAATACTCAACGATAGTGGTATCTGACCACGCTCCATTGCTACTCGACCTTTCGTTTACACTCTTACAAAAAACACGCCCCCCCGTGGAGGTTGAATTGCACATTGCTGAACAATGATGGATTCTGCAAAACAATTTCAAAAGTAATTGACAATTTTCTCATAACTAACAAATCTAATCTCATATCCCCATCTCTACTTTGGGAGACATTAAAGGTGGTAGTCCGTGGAGAGATTATATCTTATTCTGCGAGACTAAATAAACTTAAAAAACAAAAACAAGAACAGCTCATGGAAAGCATAACAGAATTGGACAGAAAGTTATCAGTATCTCCATCCCCTGAATTAGAAAAGGATAGACAAAACCTTCAAATGAACTACAACTTACTGTCAACACAAGAAACTGAAAAATTACTCTTCCGATCACGTGGATTTCTTTATGAGCACGGTGAGAAGGCAGGACGTCTTCTGTCTTGCCAAATTAGAAGCCATTCAGTATCCCAGCAAATTAAACAGATTAGAACCCCCTCAGGTGAACTTACTGTAATGGCATCTGTCATTAATGAAACCTTTAAAACATTTTACTCTGAATTATATACTTCACAATCCCCAACTGACAAAACAAATATGGTGAGTTTCCTGGATAACCTGAAATTTCCACCCATATCTTCTACTCAGAAGTGCGAAATGGATCAACCTTTAGAAATTCGTGAAATCGCAGATTCAATTAAACTAATGCAAAGTGGCAAGGCCCCTGGCCCAGACGGCTATCCTATAGAGTTTTTCAAAGAAATTGCTGATAAATTAACCCCCCTCCTTTTAAACATGTTCAGTGACTCTCTGGACTGGGGAGCCCTGCCTCAAACTCTCACCGAGGCGTCAATAACCTTATTACTAAAACCGGGTAAAGAAGATTCTGATTGTGGTTCTTACCGTCACATCTCTCTTTTAAATGCTGATTATCAGATTTTAGCTAAAGTACTGGCCTTGCGACTTGAATCGGTTATGCCAAGCATAATTTCACTCGACCAAACCGAGTTTATGAAAAACCGACACTCTTTCTCCAACATCCATCGCCTCCTCGACATTCTTTTTTCTCCAGCATCCAGGGAGACACCAGAAGTGGTGGTCTCCCTGGATGCGGAGAAAGCATTTGATAGGGTGGAGTGGAGTTATCTGTTGGAGGTCTTGGAGAGGTTCTGCATTGGGTCTAAGTATACATCTTGGATTGCACTTTTATACTCTTCCCCTAAAGCGTCCGTAAGCACTAATGGGATGAAATCCCAATATTTCACACTTAGCAGAGGAACTCGCCAAGGGTACCCTTTGAGCCTGTTGTTGTTCGCCGTGGCAATCAAACCTTTATCTATTGCACTTAAATCGGCCAGTTTTAGTAAAGGAATCCACAGATGTGGTTTGGAACATACACTTTCCTTATATGCGGATGATTTATTATTGTTTATTTCTGATCCGATAACAACCATCCCTAAGACAATTGAATTGTTAAACAGCTTTGGAACATTTTCAGGTTATAAATTGAATTTTTCAAAAAGTGAATGCTTTCCTGTAAATAATTTAGCCCTTGTGATCCCTGATGTGTTTCTTCCATTTAAAATGTCTAAAAACAGCTTTAAGTATTTAGGTGTGCATATCTGCCGTCAGATCTCTTCAAGAACAACTTTCCACCCCTAATCGACAAGCTTAAATTAGATCTGGAAAGGTGGAACAATTTACATCTAACTATAGCAGGCAGGGTAAATTGCATCAAAATGAATGTGTTTCCACGCTTTCTGTATCTTTTTCAATGTTTGCTGATTTTTTTACCCAATTCCTTTTTTCGTATAAACTAGTTTCATCTTTTATATGGAAAAGCAAGACTCCCAGGATAAGGAGAGAGTTTTTACAAAGGCATAGGTCCGTAGGTGCACTGTCACTCCCTAACTTAAGACTCTACTATTGGGCAGCTAATAAACACAAAATGACTCTCTGGATCCAAGAACCTGAATTAAACTGGTGTAAGCTGGAAGCTAAATCCTGCTCTACCTCACTTTTAGCTCTGCTTACATCAAAATTGCCCTTTCGATCATCCCAATTTACATGTAACTCAATTGTTGTCTCCACCCTTAAAATTTGGTTTCAATTTAGAAATACTTTTGGACTCCAGGGATTGTCCAATCACAGCCCCATTCACAATAACCATCTCTTCCTCCCTCCCAGCACAGACTCCGCCTTTTCTCTATGGCAGAGATCAGGCCTTGTCAAGCTAAGGGACCTCTATACAAACAATGTCTTCGCTAGCTTCAGTGAACTATGTGAAAAATTTAAACTCCCAAAATCTCACCTATTCCGATACTTCCAGCTCCGTAACTTTGTTAAATCAAATAGCACCTCTTTCCCTAATACTCCCCCTAACTCAGTAATTGACTCAATTCTGGACATCTCCACAAATCAGAAAGGCCTTATCTCAAAAATGTACACCTTAATCTCTCATCTTAGACAGACACCTCTTGATAAAATCAGAAAACATTGGGAAGTAGAACTTGGCAGAGTTATAGATGACAGTGACTGGGACTCCTTGCATTAACTCGAGTAAATAACAGTACATCTTGTGCCAGGCTTAATCTGATTCAATTTAAGGTTGTCCACCGTACTTATTTTACCAATTCTAAACTCTCCAAAATGTATTCCAATATCGCAGATACATGTAATAGATGTCACATGACACCAGCAATCATGACACACGTTTTGGTCTTGTCCCCATCTGCAGGACTATTGGACAGCTATTTTTAAACATCTTGCAGAAGCACTAAACATGAAGTTGACGCCATGTGCAGAAATGGCCATTTTTGGAGTATTATCAGACCCTCAAACAATTAGGAGGAAGTGCAAGTTAGAATCACCTTTGCATCCTTATTAGCACAAAGAAGAATTTTGTTGGAGTGGAAGTCACCATTGCCCCCAAAGCTTCATTGTGGCTTAAGGACCTCATGCTGTACATAGACCCGGAGAAAATTAAGTATAATCTGAGGGGGTCACCTGGAAAATTTGATTCTGTTTGGGACTGTATGATTAATTACATAGCTAAATTAAAGACACTACAGGACAAATGAAATCCTCACCTCTGACAATCAGCTTGTCACCATATTTTATTTTCTTCTCTGCCCTTTTTTTTTTCAATCCATCTACAATGCTACTTCTCTGCATGTTGTTATCTTTTTTATCTTTTTATTTGTTCACCTGCTTATGATAAGAAGGAAGGATGTGTATTATTTCTTGCCTTTACTGATTTGTAACAAGCTTATGTAGGACCAAGAGTGGGGGGGGGTTAAGTGTTTATATGTTGTCGTTTTTGGAAAAAAGAAAAAGTCCTTATTTGCCATTGTATTCACTTTTGCCTGCCAATTGAATAGAAAGAATTATTTAAAAAAAAAAAACAATTTAACCCTCTTTGAGATCCAGCTGAGATTTTAGGTGATGTTTTCTTTTTTTGTTTTGTTTTACATTAAGATTTTTTGCAGGGTTACTAAAAGCAGATCTTGTATTGTGTCATAGTATGCAGTTATACAAAGCTTTTCTTAGAGTTGCTATATTACTGTAAATTAGTTCAATCATTTAAAACTTGAAAAAGAAATAAAATATCTTTTGTTTCTTTTTGTTTCTAATTCAACAAATCAAACACTTGCAGCATTGACCCAAGGCTGATTTAATGACAATCCCAATTAATGGATATCAAACACTAACTGAAGCTATCAAATTTCTATAATCTTAGTGGATTTATGTGCAAATGTTAGCTATTGGCATGAAACATATTGGATGGAAAGTGCAGTGATGTTTAAGAGTGTGCCAACAAATTACTGCTAATACCTTTTATAGGGTCATTCGCCTTGGAGCTCTGGAGCCATGTCTGATTTTTTTCATTTCAGTTATAGCATTTTGATTAAATGAATTAAGCAGATCCAACATGGTTCTTCCAAAAGTTATGTTGTTACAAGCACATTTTGATTGCAATGATAACAATGTATATCAGGGTGCTTTGATTAAGTGTCAAAAGAGGAGTAAAAGATGTTTCCAAATTTCATATTTTACAGATTTAAAGAAGGGAACTGTGAATCATGTGACTACCCTTGTCTTTAATAAACAAATCCCTGAACTGTTTTTTTTTTAAATTTTATTTCTCTTCCTTTGGAGCTAAGACCATCTGCATGTCATTGCAGGTTACAGACATGATGGTGGCCAACAGTCACAACCTCATTGTGACTGTCAAACCGGCTAACCAGAGGAACAATGTGGTGCATCGTGGGAGTAAAACCTCAATGGGCAACTCTGGTTCTGTGGGCTCAGCTGGATCTACTGGCTCTGTTTTGTCACATGACTCACCAAGCCCCGCCTCTCAGAGCAATCCTATTACTGCAAGGTATGACATGGACAGGACAGAGGACCTGCTTCTTGCACAGTAGAAACTGAAACTAAAAACACAGTGCCAAGGAAAATCCCCCCCAAAAAAGACCCAAAAGTAGAAATAATATCAATCAATCAATCAATTTTATTTATAAAGCCCAATATCACAAATCACAATTTGCCTCACAGGGCTTTACAGCATACGACATCCCTCTGTCCTATGACCCTTGCAGCGGATAAGGAAAAACTCCCCGAAAAAAAACGGTAGAAACCTCAGA
>NC_065525.1:36550-57601 GCF_006386435.1 Epinephelus moara | reverse complement strand
AAAGTAATAATATTACAGTTCTGGCTACTGTGGTACAATATGTTGAAAGTATGTATTAATATCTGGCAGTATACATGTGACAATATATGTCTAACATTTTAATAAACCCTCTTTGGTTCAGGAATTACAAGATAAATGTAAACTTTTTCGGTGTGACACCCCCTGATCAGTCCCGATCAGTGTACAACTTGTGACTTATGGCGCGGTTTTTGTTTGTTTGGCCATAATAGTGGTTTACCACTTTGGTTGCCTTGGTTTATGGAAAAAGAGAAGAACTTTGCAAGCAGTATTTGGTACTTAAATTCAAAATGTGGCAAAATAATGTAGGTTTGGGACATTCGACAAACATATTATACCTTAAACCTGTAAAAATCAATATTTTTATATAAACAATGCAACTAGGGATGCACGATTATATCGGCACGTCATCAGTATCAGCTGACATTGGTTTTAAAATTAAATATCCGAATCAGTCATCATGTCCATGTGACAAACCGATTTTTTTTTTTTCTAATTAATTAACAAAGTAAACAATACAACAATGACACAGCACATGTAACAAAACAACATATCTGAAAGATATACAAGTATGTAGGAAGAATATAAATGACAACAGTTAAAACATATGTTAAAATAAGCATGTGTAACCTTTTCACAGTTGGCTAATACTGTGTAAAAACCACCAGAGCAATGAAGCAGAAAGGATAACTGTGGCATGATTGTAAATGACGATGAAAGGGCCATTACCAAAGATCACATGTCCTTATGATCCACTTACTAACTATGGTGCGAAAGGACCTAGAATATAGAACAAAATGAGGATACTCCTGTGTTGAGATAATATTCACAATCACCATTAAGTAACCAGTCACCCAAATACCACCCACCAACCTGACCAGGTTGGCCGATGCCCCACAATGTGGAAGGATGAGTCCGGCAGCGCTGTGTTGTCCTCTTCTGTTGTAGCGTTATCCACTCTTGAGCCATCGACCAGCGTAAAATCAACTGCTAAGCTAGCTAACGGCTAGTGAGCTACAGTCTACACTTGTTAAAAGCTGCTAAAGTTGCTAGCTAGATGCTTGGGACTAAACCGTCATCACAGTTCTTCCAACATGGCACTTTGTCAAAATGTTCATTCACAGTCAGTGAACAAAAGCCCCACACTCTGTACGCTCCGGTGCTTACAGTCAGTTCTTGTTGGCTCACTATTTAGTACTTTTTCTGTTGGCTGCTCTCCTCCATGTTGTCGTCTCTCCAGGGTTGTCAGGTCTGACCCTTTACTTTGCCCCTATGACAGGCTAACAGCTTAACAAGCAAATTACCACCCTTTCAACTTGAAATCTACTAAGTAAAGTCTATTTTACAAATTTCTTAAACCACCACAAAGTAAAACAACACCCTTATAAAACAAAAGGCTGTGAATTATTATTTTCTTTAGAGCATTTCAAATTTTAAAGTGAAATAATAAATAATAAATCCATATAAATTAGACAATGTATAACAGTACTACACAATGCAAACACAAATACATGGTCTTAAACCAGGGTATTACATAAGTACATAGATGAAAATACATATAAAAATAAAGATAAACCAGGGCACACTGATACAGACGAAGAGGTATATTCAGTTGCAGGATTAGGGGAAGGAAGTTGCATAATTTTCGTAACATATGAATATATCGATATTCGTATCGGTTATCAGCCAAATGAGTTGTTATATATTGACATCTGATATCAGCAAAAAATACAACAGATGATTAAGCGTTATATGAAAGATGTCACTCGTACTGTTGAAACCACAGAAAATGATCTCCAACTCTGCAGTTCCCCTTAGCTCTGCAGAGCTTCTAGCCTCTTTGAGATTCCCAGCTCACAGCTTTACTGTTTTGGTTTAATCCCACTGTTTTCATCAACATGGTCTCCAGTAGCAGCATCAGCTGCTGTTTTCAGTGGAAAACAGCTCTATGACCATTTTACACTGCCTGTTAGGCAGAGAACAGCAGAAAAATACAGTTGAGCCCCTGTCCCACAGGACAAAGAACCCACTAACATCTAGCTTTTGTATTTCACGGGAAAGGTTAGAGTCGGCGTTCACTCCCAGGACAAATGACTTTGCAGTAGTTAATTGGCTTCAGCTCTCATTGGATTCGATCAGCAGTGATGGAAATATGACACCCGGGTAGTCATGCAAATTTTAGCCCTTTGCCGGCACGGTGCAATAACCAGCCACCAGAGAATGCCATTTGTCTCCGTCCAAGCAGCACGTAGTTTGAAAGAGAGACTGGATAAGTAAGAGATATAAAAAATAAGTAACCTCTGTAACATTTTCATTTCATTTTTGGCCTTGATGCTGCTCTCTGCTGTTTACCAACCTGTTTCGTTGACCATCTATGACGTTGAACATGACACATCAGGAAAACAAATAAAAACAGAAAGGAATACTTGTCTGCTGTTGACAATGGAATAGTCTTGCCACCAGACAATCAGAAATCTCCGCCTTCTGATAGTCTGGGGACACTCCTTTCTAAAGTGTGTTTAACACACCGGAGAAAACAGCCGGCAACAAAGCAACGCCTCTTGCATTTTTTAAAAGGACACGTCATCCCGGAAATGTGCGCTGCCCCTTTTCTTGTCCGCAAGGAAACAAACACGCACAGAGCTTGAAAATGGATGCCGAGAGATTTAACTCCGTTTTGTCAAACGTGTGCTCAGGCCACAGGATTGTGGAAATGAAGGACTTACAGCAACTTTGTTTAAAACGTTTAATGCAGTCGGACTATGTTTATGAGCACAAGAGTTCAGTGAGCCACCGAAGGACCGCCCTGCAGATTTACGATTGGTTCTGCAACGTAGGGAGTTTTTTTAAACTCTGAAATTGTATCCGCCCATCTAAACACAAAATCAGGGAGAAAGACATCAGTCTTTAGTTAAGCAAAGCGTCTAAAGACTGACTTGTGAGTCTAACAATGGGAAAGCAGTGAATACCCCCTTTTTTCTTTTAAAAAAGCGATTTTTGCCTTTAAAGCAACACAGTGGAGGATTGCACTTTTTAACCTCACGGGGTGCCCCTACAGATGAAAAACGGTATTGTCTGTTACAACTGTCGCAAAAATCTTTCTTTGACAATCCAACAATACCGGACAACTTCCTGAAGCTGGCCGTGTAATGCACAATCATCATGTCTTCAGAACAGTAGCTTTATAGCATTTTGTACATACATGATTAGGCCGATTGCTTTATTAGGGCCCGAGCAGGAGACCTGCGAGGTCCCTATTGTTTTTCTCCCGATTATTTATTCATTTTTTTTTTTTTTCTTCCGCCCATATGATCGCATTTTTCACTGCCTGAACATACCCCAAAACTCACCAAACTTGGAATATAAGTCACACCTGGCGAAAAATTTTATAATCTATTGTCGTCCTGAATTTCCACCACTAGGTGGCGCTATTATTAAGGAAAGTGCGTTTTGGCTCATAACTCCCATATACTTTGTGGCACATTCAAAAACCTTATATCCACGCGTTCAGTGAATTGTGCTGAATCTTGTGGTATAGGCCACGCCCATTTCCGCCTACCGTTTTTTTCCTCAAATTCGCAAAATGTCGCAAACCTACTTTTTCAAACTCCTCCCAGGCAATTTCACCGATGGGCATGAAACTTTGCACACAGCATCTGTGGACCCGCCTGACAAAAAGTTATTAAAAGAATTTCGATATTCCAAACAATACTGAAGTTATTAAATAGCAACTTCCTGCAGATTTCGTTCGAAACAGGAAGTGCTTTATATCTCCACACTGGTGTATAATGACATGAAACTCAGGTTACCACTTCCCCATGAGCCCCTGAGGCTCTGTGCAAAATTTCAGGTGATGACCACAAGGTGGCGCTCTTTAAATTGAAGTATTTTATATCTCAACATTGGTCAGGCAGATTAACACGAAACATGGTATAATTATTGTCAATGCCCTCCTGAGGATATCTGACGAAGGACTTACCGATCCGCCACTAGGTGGCGCTCTGGTGGCCGTCTAATTTAATATTTGGCACTGTGCCAACACCATAACACTCATGGAAATAAAATTGATAGGGGTGGTATAGACTGGCCCCTGTAACTCACACACCAAAAATGACCAGCAGGTGGCGCTATTTTCAATGCAAAAGCATTTTTGGCTAATAACTCCCACATAATATGTCGCACATTGTTAAACCTTCTATTTACGTGTTCTCTGAATTTCGCTGAATTGTGTGGTGTAAGCCACCCCCACTTTTGCGGTAACTTTCCATTCGCTAAATCGCGACAAATGAAAAACATACTTTTTCGAACTCCTCCTAGGCGATTTGACTGATTTGCACCAAACTTTGCATGTAGCATCTGTCAACCCTTCTGACAAAAAGTTATTAAAAGAATTTTGATCGTCCAAAACATGGCCAAAATATAAAACAACAAATTCCTGCACATTGTTTTCAAAACAGACAGTCTTTCATATCTTGAGCAAATACAGTCCGATTACCACAACACTTTTGCTAATTGTGTTCCATGGCCCGATGAGGGTTTGTGCAAAATTTGGTGCAAATCGGCCAATAGGTGGCACTCTGGTGGCAGTCTAATTAGTGTGAATGGAAGTAAATTGGAAAATCTTCAAATCCTCTTCAAAACTCATCGACTTTCAACCTCTTCTTGTCCCTCATACTTTGAGCTACAGACACCATGTCAACTTTTAAAGAGTCAGAAGACCTTGAACTATTGGGCATGTATTCAGCTTCTACTTTTTGGAAAAATACATACGTGGGTTGGGTGCCTACCTGTATACTGGAAATGTAAGTAAGAGATAAAGTTTATTTTTTTATTTATTACAGCTGTAAGTAAGAGATAAAGTTTATTTTTTTATTTATTACAGCTGACAAGACTTCTAGGTGCACGCCCCCGACGGCAGCATGCCCCGACGCGCGTGGACTGCGAGGGCCCATTCATCGCTGCTTGCAGCTTTAATTTATTTATTATTTTTCAAAACTCAGAAATGAGTTGTTCTCTGCATGTCAGGGCTGACCTCCTCCTCACAGCGCACGTGCACACACACACACACACACACACACACACAAACTCAACAGAGTGAAGTCAGACAACAGCAGAGAGGCCGCGGTGCAGATGAAGGGAATATAAAATAAGATTACTCTAGTTGACAACAACTATGCTTGTTACTGTTAGTAAGTGCGGTAAAACCTCTGCCAGCCAAGCCAATACTTTATCAATATATGTGATCAGCATGTAGAAAGCCATATTTCAATCTGCTCTGTCCACAGTCTCTCATTCACCACTATTATGATTTATGATCACGGACGACACAAGCACATCGCGCTTGCGGTGCTAACAGCAAACTGTTGAAGACAAACTAAAATGAAAGTTTAGTTAGTTTATTTACTTTATTAATCCCCCTGAGGGGAAATTCAATGTTTTCACTCTTGCTTGTCAATTACACACAGGTCTGAAAGACACACACATGCACAAACAGGACCTATACATGCACAAAGTGGAGAGATGTCAGAGTGAGGGGGCTGCCCTTGGTGAGGGTCTGTCTGTAGGCTAACACTTTATCTTAAAATGTACCTGAGGCAGCTGACCTGCAGACAGTGAGTCTCCTAAGTAGAGGGTAACAGCAGTAACAGCGCCAGGTCACCATCGGTCGGCCATTCCTCCTCCTCTTTCAGCTCTTGCCAGCGTGTGAAAGCCGCGCCAATAATAATCCTTGTTCGAGCTTTTGTTTTATCGCTCTCCCGTTTTATTTTCTCTGTCTCCTTGGACAACACCTTCACCCTCTTCCTTTTATTTCTCGCTTCAGCCATGACAACCACATCTAACTTCGTTCACGCTACTCTAAAGAGGGGAGGGGGATATGACGTATGCTGTAAAGCAGCCAAATTTTGTAGTCCTTTTTGTGTCCGGGTTCCTACCTGAACCCTGAAACTGCATAGTGCCAGTGCAAGTGAATCTCAAGCAATGACGGAGGTGTCATCCAACCTATTGAGTTGATGTTCCATCACAAGGATCTTGGATATATGTTTTTTGAGGTCTCAAAATCTCCATTGTGTTGCTTTAATGATAGTACATCTGATTAGAATCGATCGGAATCAAACCTATGTTTTGGCAAAGGCTTGTATGGGGTGCACACTCCACCAGGTGAGGTACAAGTTGCCCCTCAATCTTCTACTTTCAATGGGTTTCCTGTGTTTAAAAACTTGCATCCATGCACCCATTTTGGTAGAAAAAGGGATCTAGATGGTGAACATAGTGGAGCATTTACCAGTTAAACAGTCCAAACCAGAGCTAAAATAGAGTGAATACTGGACATAAGTGTTTCTGACACCTGATGAATAATCATCAGGTGTCAGAAACAAAACAACAGATATTAATAAAAAAATGTAATCCAACAAACTGCTCTGTTAACATTACTTGCCCTATTGTTTGTTGTTACTACAGCAACAGCATTGCCGAGGGCGACAGTGATGAAGATGATGATGATGATGATGATGATGATGATGATGATGATGGTGACCTTATTCTGGAAAATGACTGCCTGACACCCTACGAATCCCACCGGGTAACCAACAGCAACAACACTAACCTCAACAGAGACTCACCTAGCAACAGGCCGCATAACTCCGCTGAAGTCAGGCCCCTCCCACAGAGCGTCTCATTGCCTAATAGCGTTGGCGCATCCCTGAGTGACAGCTCCATGGTGGTGTCCAATCACAATGGAAACCCCACCCACACGTCTAGTAGCAGTCAAGAGAGCATGAGAGAGGATGGCAACATTTTAACACTGTAACCATGACAAAACTGACAGCTACACTGCAAAAGTCAGGAAGATGGACTGTTACAACCAGAATGCTGTAACCATGACAACTCCAGATGGCTTTTCTCCTGAACAGACTCAGTGGCACTTCTTCTTTTAAAGCTTCCTCCTGTTGACTTACTGATAGTTTCTCTTCTTAAAGTGCAGAAAGATTAGGAACAGTGACTGCACTGCATAGAGACAGCACACAATCCACCAGCTTAACAACTCTCGCAACACTTTATATGTCTGCCACATGTGGCTGAGTTATATATACACCTGAATTGTCAAGTTCAAAACAATAATTTGTGGCTACCCAAAGGAAATTATTAACTGATCAACGTAGACTCATAGGGAGCAACAACACTGAGAAATAACTGTTAATGCCCTTGTAAAAGCCATAGATTGTTAGTTTGATGTGTTGTTAAGTCATCCTTATTCCAACATTGTTTGTGAAGTACGACAAAACTACAAACCGACACCAAACACAAACATCAGTTTTAACTGCAGGATGGCTGATGTGTTCATTATAACAAGACAATGAAGGCACAATATAAAGTGAATCCTTAAGGGCGCTATTTTACTAAACAACCATTGCAAGCAGCGCTCCGACAATTTGGTGATTGCCTGACATTGAAATTCTCTTTGCCCACGTCTGTTTCCAGAGCAAAGTCACTCTGCTGTCAATCGAGGGATTTTCACAATTGCACAGCAATAATGGAATTATCTACTAGGCCTACTGCTACTACAAGCTTTTCCACCAGTAGTTGAATTTAAATTGAACTGTGAAATTAAAGTTTATTGTGGGTAAAGCAGAACCGTCAGTAGAATTAAATATGAGTGATTGCTCCAGTATGTGTTGTCCACAGCTGGTTTATACTGCATTAAAAGTTTCTCCTTCAGGTCATTAAATGGTTGCAGACATGTGAAGGCAGCAGGACACAGGTGGTGATAAATCTGCAGCCTCTGTTTTGAGTTCTGTTTAGAGCTCAGTTGTTTTACAGCTATAAGAGCAGTGTGACAGGCGAAGAGTGGATTTTTTATTCACCACATCCTTTGATCAATATTCCACTTCACTCAGCCCATTTGCACTTTATACTGCTGCACATACATGAACCAAAGTATGAGGTGGAGATGCACACACAGATTCAACTGGTTTAAACCACTTTAAAGTGAGATCAAAGGGGTCTATCAAATATGATTACTGTGGATCATCATATATAATGATTCTGATTTTACAAATAATGTCATCAACAGTTATTCATAAAATAGGATGGAGATGAGATGGAAAGGTGAAGGTGAGGTGTAGGTACACAGTGACTATATTTTATGATTTTCACATAATTTAAGAATTAATAAAGTGCAAACATCAGTTCCCTCCCTAGTATAGCAAACTTTAATCATATATACACAAACACGTGGATATGCACACAAACACACTATAAACCATCAGGGAGCAGGGGTCAGAATATTGAAATTCCTGTCATGGTTGAACAATCTCAGTGCAGCGTGAGTGTCTTATCTGACTCATATAAATATGTGTGTGTGTGTGTGTTTATGCATGTGTGAGGCCATGGTGTTGTTGTTGGAGCTCTGGGGGTATTGCCTTACAGTCAGAAATGTTGGCTGACTCAGTCACACACGGCACTCTTTCTTTACAGTCCTCTGTCTCACATCCTACTTTCAACCACACTACAACATTTTTTGACTGACTGTCAAACACAATCAATGTTACACTCAAGTTTACAAAATAATATCAGCTATGTGATGTACAACAGAAGATGGACAATGGTCATAAACCATCTTTGTAAACTTGGCCTTGGGTGATGCCAAGGCCGTGCTTAGGAACAAATTAGCTGATTTAAATGGGTCTGATGGCTATTTCCTCTCGATGGAGAAACAAACGACCAATCAGAGCTCTGTAGGAGGGTTTAAAGATGTATACATCATCGTCCTGTATTTGTAGATATATGAAGCTTTATGAAACATACTGGCAGGAAAATGGCAGCAAAAAGGATGACAAGCATTTAAGAGATGATGATCATCATATTTCTTAGACCAACCTTTAGCTTGTGATGGAGTGAAGCAGTCTGTGAGACATGTTATTTCTGATTAGATGTTTATACAGAAAACCCCTGAGATCTATGAGAGTCATAATATTATCAAAGTATCATCAAGAATAATGCTCAAACCTTACCCTGCGTCCCAAATATCCATGAAAGCACAATGTATGTCATTCAGCAAATTTAAGGTTTGGTTGGGAAGTTTCCTGTGGCAAATGGAATTCTTGATCCCAGTACTGGTCTGTGTGTGCATAGCTCAGCCTGATGTAACTGTCTCCTGCTATGTCAAACGTAGACTGAGATTCGCTGAAAGGAGTTTCTATGAAGGCAAAGGATGTAGCATCTCTAACCAAACTCTGGCTGCTTAATATAATTGAAACGAGGTACTGAGTTTGAAATCAAATCATAAACACTTAGCCAAGTTATATCCACTTGGGTCAATAGGTAATAGACACTGTCTGGTTGAACGTGCTGCTTGTTAAAATGCTATGAGCAAACAGCAAGAGGAACTTAACGGAAAGCATGAGGAGTGCTTGAAAGATTGTCTAAGTCCACTGATGCTGACCTGGATATATTTCGTCAAAGTTTGATGTAAACAGCTACACACACAAACACACACACAAACACAAAACAGTCACTTTTTTTCATTTTAATGTATGTTACTGTAAAATACAAATGTAAATGCAAGATTATAAAACAAGGGAGATTTTCATTACCTGGGAGAAGTTTTTATGTAAGAGAACATTTTATAACGTGTAACATATGTAGAGTATTTTTCTTATTCTTGTACTTTTAAATTGTATATGAGAGGATACAGGAGGTGATGTGAACAGTATGTGTGGTAGGTTGTTGCTGTATGTATCAACATGCACACAATGTGCTGTTTGTGTTGAGCAGATGTGATTAGAACCACCGCGTAATTAAATATGAAGGATGTTGTTTTCAGAGATAGGTTTTTCCAAGTCAAACTTAATTTGTAATAAATGCATGCCAAAATGTTTCATGTTAATAATGAAAATCCTGGAATATTCCCCAAAAGAAGAGTACCATTGCCATGTACGTCTGCACAGTCATTCCAAGGTTCACATGTCAGGTGCTTACCGTGGCTTATAAATTTATTCAACATTGTATGGATCATTTGTCTTTGCTGTTGTATGATTGATATTTTTTGTCCCTACCAACAAGCACAGTGTTTGAAATCTTCGAGACAAGCACTGGTGGTTTTTTAAGGCAAATATTGAGCAACCTTAACAAAATTCAAGTGTACAGAATGCATGAGTGGATTACCAACTGGGCAAAGTGGACCAGACCACCAGCAGCCCCAAAGGCCCCAGCTTCACTGTGTGGCAATGTTGGCAACTGATTAATTATAAATTTGTTTGGTAATGCGCACCACTAATGTACAATATAAACTGAAGTGACCAAGGGGCAAGGGCCATCTTTGTCTGTACTATATCAGTATATATTATGCTTACATGGGATATATTCTTTATTAAAACTTTGTGTATTAAAATGATCTATGATGAGCTCATAGGGAGGGAGGTGGTGGTTGGCTTAATATGGAGCCACATCTCATTTTTTTCCCCAAGGCCCTAACAGGCTAATCCAGCTATGAGTATTATGAGTGTACACCAGCATTAAAGAGACAGTTGACAGTATTGTTACCCAGAGTCAGGAAAAAAGCTTGAAGTATCAGATCCAGGATCCAGGAAGAATAGAGGTAGGGGACCAGCTCCTACTTAGTTCCATTTCAAAAGGGCCATATTTATATATACTCAGTGTGCTGAATAAAAATCTGTAAAAACAAGAAATGATTTGTTCAGGAACTATTAGGAGCTATTTCTTAACCAATCACAGTAATGAGTTGTCAGGTGCCCAATAATTATTTAAGCATATTTGTACTAAAAACCTTAGATATATGATACAGTAATTATGGCATACAGTAGTTTCAGCTTGATTTCCATAATAGTCAAATGTGATGGTTCTGATTTGAAAGAAGCATAATTATAAATTGCAAGTTATTCATATCAACAATGCATTGTGGAAACCTGACCCTGGATTTGCCTTGAATGATCCAGTCACAATTCACCACCTGTTATGAAGTTTCTGTGACTGTATTTCAAAACTTTTGTTTGCTTAAAGTGCCAGACTGTTGTAGCCTGAGTGTCAGACTGAAGCTTCCAGAACCTTCAGTCTGACATGGCTTCCACTGAAGGCGATTTACAAGGGGGAGGGAATTTGATTTTTTCCCTAACCAATCAGTAGAGATCAACGACTCACCCAGAATCTGACGTCATTAGTATCCATGCCTCGGGGGTGCCGAAAACAAGCGAGCATTGCCCGTTTAAAATGTCTCCGTCGTCGTGCACGCCCAGCTGCATCGCCGTTAAATCCAGTTTAGCAGCTTCCTTAATTTGGTCCTCCATTAACGCGAGTAGTGGCGAAATACCTCAGTAGCATCATTAATGTGGTCTGTAGGATCTGTAGCAGTCGCCATTGTTACTATCCTCACCAGTTACCTGTACAGCTTGACATCAGCGTATCCTCACCAGTTACCTGTACAGCTTGACATCAGCGTGGCACTGATTGGCTAATCGCTAGACCCCCGGCGTTCATTGGTTCATCCATCGTTTGGACGAGATAAATCGCAAATTCACTGAAGTATGCCAGACCAGAGATGCAAGCCTACTCAGTTGAGTGGGCGGGGTCTATGGTCTGGAACCAGGCTAAAACTGTTGTGTTAAGTTTGATTTATGGTACAGACACATTATACATGTAACCTATTTGCCACATGGCTGTATGCAAAATGTGATTTGGACTGTGGCCTCTGACACAGATGCAATTCAAATTAGAAAATATGATTTAAGTAAAATGGAACAGTAATAAAGACATGTCAGTGTTTTGCATAAGGCAAGGTCATCACTGTGACTTGAGGGTAAAAGCTCTCCCTGAGCCATTCAGTGTTGCCTGGTGTAACCAGTACCTTTTTCCTGATCCCAGCAGGGTGAAAAGGCAGTAATCAGGGTGGTGGGGATCTGTAATAATTCTCCTGGCCTTATATTTGCAGCGTCTGGTATAAACATCTTTTGTGCAGGATAGAGCAGCCCTGTAGTGTGTTCAGCTGAACAAACCATCATTTTTGGAGTGCCCTGCAGTCTGGACTTAAGTGTTCAGTTACTACTGAGCCCCAGAAATGTGCGTTGTCTGGTTTAAACACTCCAAAAATGTATGGTTTGGTCAGAACTTGTAAAATGCTAGCCTCCAAGCTACTACTTACATTATGTAGACCCTAAATCAGACAGCTATATAGTTTTTGGTAGTTGTATTTATTTCCATTTAAGCTAGGCTTAAGGATAGACCTATGTCTGTACTGGACAAGACTCATCTGACTCTGGACAACACAAGCAAACTCAAAATATCAGACTGTTCCTTTAATTAAAGATCATAAAATACCCTGCACTTAACTGTGAGGATCGGTGTGTTACTAGCTTATGTTATGAAGTACATGTACCGAAATAGCCTTTCTTTGGATGCAAAATGGCATGTGTGGAAGAAGGATTCAAGTATGGAGCTCAAGTATATATGACATCCCCTCTCTAAACTACACTGCTGATGTCTGACTCAACAGAAAACAGCTAGTCTGTCGTTGTGGTGATCATGTTGCCAAACCCATCAATGTCATACCACTGTTAAAGGTAGGGTCTGGAGGATTTTCCAGTTGCTGTTTGTAAACACACATTCAAATTCGGCCCCTCCTATCAGGCTCAAGTCTCCCGGGTGTACGGAGCCCGGAGGTACGGAAGAAGGCTTCACAGAAGAGGTTCAGGCAAGGCTCACGCTGGTGCACGTTTGGACACGCTCGGGCATGGCACCTGCGCTCTCTCATTGGCTGGGGAAATCTCCGCCCAGAAGCGGTCCGAGCTCACAAAAACATCAAAATACAGTTAAAGGGCAGGAGCTCCGCAAACAGAGTCACCACCACACAGGTGATGATTAAGCAGGATTTCATTTGTATATGTCTATATTTTGTTTTGTTTGAAAATCCTCCAGATCCTACCTTTAAACTGTGTCTGGCTTGTTTACATGATGAAACTGTGTCTGGCTTGTTTACATGATGATGATGATGATGATGATGATGATGATGGATGGTTGTGTGGATAAGCAAAAAAATGAGCATGTCCTCCCCTGATCATACAAGCTTTTTAGAAAACAAAGGAAGTGCCTTTCTGAGTAAGAATACTTGGGTATCATAGGATGTTCTGTGTGATGTTCAGTACATGGTTAAAGCACCTCTGTGCAGAGGCTTATTGTAGAGAATGGAGGGCAGCAGGACTGTTAGAGGTTAGATGTTTGATGTGTACCCTGCACTGAACTCATAGCTGGTTTCCACAGGAGTCTGTAACTAAACTGTGTCATTTGGAGATCAAATTTGATGATAGAAAAAAATAAAGTATTATTGAAAAACAACTTTCTGTTTTCATTTAACTTATGTAAAGTCCTTTTTGTGTCTTTACTTTTTTCTTTTCTTCTTTCTTTTATCAGGTCCCATGACTAGCAACATGGCGGCGACTGGCAGGTCGTGTGTAACAGGAGCTCTCCTTGCGCTTTTAACTTTTAGACACGGGTCCGTTCGTAAAGATTAAGGAAGCTCCCTGCAATTTTGCAGTGCACCGAGACATGATTAAGCATTTTGGATACGGTAAACACGCTCTAATGGTAGCGTTTGTTTCCGCTGCCGGCCATCACCACCGTGTGCGAAGCAGTGAAGCCCGAGGCAAACGCCAAAATGATAATCTGATCATCATCACACTCTTCCTGTTGCTATCTGGAGACGTGCACCAGCGCCCTGGACCGAACACACGAAATGCCAGAAATGAAGACGCAAAATGCAACGATCCTGTCTCTCAGGTATGTGGTAATTACAGTGAAAGCACAGTGACTTAATTACTCCACCAACCTAATTTGCTGTCTCGTGTCTGCCGTCCGAGTGGAGTGGAGGGGCTACTGGAGGCGCATCAACCGGGAGATGGCTCAGTCTGTGTGGGAGAGTGGAGGCCCGGGGCTCTGAGGGCTGTGGATACGGGCGAGGGATACGTCGTGGATCGGGGCCGACCAGCTGTGGGCATGCGGAGCGACGGGGAGACTACAGTACCTCTGAGGGCTGTGGATGCGGGCGATGGATGCGCCGTAGACCGGGGCCAACCAGCTATGGCCGTGCGCAGCGACGGGGAGACTACGGTAGCCATGGAGAAACAGTACTTTTCCCCTCAGTGTGTTTACACCGGCGCGTACTGTCCAGGTAACACGGAAGTTGAATGTTGCGTTCAAAATCGTAGCAAAAGTCTGTTCAGGAAAACCCAATGTGATAAAATTAACAGTTTCCGGTTTTCAAAAAACATCGCAAGTTAAACTTCTCCAGAACTGTCAATCACTCTTTAATGATTTGGGATCCACTACACAAACCCAAAGGTGTCTTTGGAGGACATATTAACATTCGTAGCCTCACCCCTAAGGCTGACCAAGTTCATCATCTCCTTCACAACTCTAATTTAGATTTTCTTTGCCTGATGGAATCATGGTTGCATAGTAACTCTCCATCTGCAGTGTTCAATATCCCTGGCTACAAAATCTTTAGACAGGACAGATCTATTGGCAGATGGGATGGGGTCCTGACATACATTAAAGAACACTTTAACTGTAATCAAATATGCTATCCATTTAGTATTGATATAGAAAGTCTTGGACTGAACATAATGCTCTCTCCTGAAATGTCTTTTAAACTAATTGTTTTATATTGTCCAGCAATGACTTCTACGCCACACTTAAAAAACTGCTTAAAGTATTTGACCCCAAAACAGAGGTTATATTACTTGGTGACCTGAATTGTAACTGGCTGGACAAGACAAACAGGAGAGCTCTCAAACAGATTACAGATAGTTTGGATTTTGCACAACTGACTGTAGGACCGACTAGAATAACTACCTCCTCCAAAACGCAAATTGATTTAATATTTAGTAACAAGCCTGAGAGAGTCGTTAAAACATATAATCTACTTACGGGACTATCTGACCATAATTTAATATTAATGTCCAGAAAACTCACAAAAAAGCGCTTTAATGGCCCTAACAAATCCAAAGAACTCATGAAAAAAAATCTGAAAAATGAACTAGTAAATTTTGAAAGAGCAGTGCAACAGACTGATTGCAGTCTGCTTCCACGTTACTCCCAGTTAGCATATTTTCCCAAACTGTTTTCAATGGAACTACAAAATCTGGTTGAGGAGTTCAGTAGAAAAGTGAAGAGCAGAGAAAGACAAACAATACACTTCCCCGGTTCAATGACAACATATTCAATTTAATGAAGAAAAGAGATGGTGAACTAAAAAGAGCTTTGGAGACTAATTCAATTAGTGATAGGTACCGTTTCACCTCATTGCGTAACAAAGTTACAAAAACGATCAGAAAAGCCAAAGCTAACTTCTTCATAACAATTATTGATAAGACAAAAGGCAACACTAAACTGATTTGGGAACAAATTAAAAACTTAATGGGAATCAATCACAGGCCTAAAAAAGAGTTGGTGCTGGAACAGAATGGCCAGCTGGTGCAAGACCCAGTGCAAGTTGCAACAGCATTTAACAAATACTTCGTTCTTCGTTCTACGTACTTCGTTCGTAATTAGTTCTGTGGATGCGATTGCACAAAGCTTTCCTCTACCTACAGTCAATATTGCTGAAGTTGATGAAAGTAAAACATCTTTAAGCATTCTACCCATCTCTGAATCGAAAACCTCTGCTATTATTGACTCCCTTAAATCCTCAACAGCGAAGGATGTTTACGGTATGGATTCCACAATGCTCAAGTCTCTGAAAGATTCCCTGGTACGTCCAATCACACAAATTGTTAACTTATCGGTGCTACAGGGACATTTCCCAAATGCCTGGAAAACTGCAATTGTGTCTCCCATCTTCAAGTCAGATGATCCTCAGAACATTAGTAACTACCGCCCCATCAGTATCTTACCTGTGGCATCTAAGGTTGCCGAGAAATGGGTATCAGAGCAGCTTGTTTCATTTCTGAAGAACAGTCCATTCAATTTGCACCCTATGCAATTTGGCTTTAGGGCTAATTATTCCACCGAAACAGCCAACTGCCTTTTTATAGAAAAGGTCAGAGAAAGGGTTGACAAAGGAGGTACTGTTGGTGCAGTGTTCTTAGACCTGCGTAAAGCCTTTGACACTGTGAATCACAAGGTCCTTCTAGCTAAACTATCCACCTTTAATTTCTCCCCATTAGCAATCAGCTGGATTGAAACGTATTTAACTGGAAGACATCAACATGTTATCATTAGCAACCAACTATCTCCAGCTCTTGACTTGTGTACTGGAGTACCACAAGGGTCAATACTTGGACCGCTCCTGTTCTCACTCTATATCAATGATCTACCATCATTATGTCCAGAAGTGGAGACACAGTTATACGCAGATGATACAGTGATCTTTGTGCATGCCAAGACAAAGAAAATGGCTGCTGATAAACTAAACTCCGCCCTGCAGCGTATCACCAACTGGCTCAACTGTTCCTCCCTCCAACTAAACGTTAAAAAAAACAGTGGAAATTTTTTTTTTTACAAAAAGACGATGTAACATTATGCCAGAAGTTAAAATCTCAGGCCAAAACATCACCATTGTGCCAGAAGTCAAATGCCTGGGAATCATTTTTGATTCCAATTTGACTTTTAAAGCACATATTAAAATATTAAAAAAGTGTCCAAAAGAGTGAAGTTTAGCTTAGCTAATTTCAGATACATACGGAGCACAATGACTCTACATGCTGCCATGCTATATGTGAATGCTATGATCATGCCACATTTAACATATTGTCTCACAAGCTGGGGACAAACAAACAGTTCGACATTGAAACCACTGGTCACTCTCTATAAGCAAACTGTTAAAGTACTGGATAAGAGACCGAACAGCTCCCACCATTGTCCGATTCTGAAAAAACATAAACTTCCGAGTTGGAAAGATGTAATAAAATACAGGAACATCTGCCTTGTCCACAAAATTTTGCATAATACAGCTCCTCAACTCACTCATAACTCAATGTAACAGTAACAGTCAAACTACCAGAAGCATTACACGTGGCGACCTGTTAGTCCCTTTCAGGAAAAGTACATTTGGTCAACTATCCTTCTCAGTTAGAGCCACTCAGAATTGGAACTCTCTACCCACCCAAATCAAAGACATACATACATAGTCCACCTTCACTGCACACTTAAAAACCTGGTTCGCTGACAACTACACCTGCACACACTAGACTGGATTGGATATGACGTGTTGCATGTAACATGATCATAGTGATAGATGTTGCCCGTCAGTTTTTGTGATTATATGTGCTGCTTCTGTGTTGTGAACATGTGATGAGCTGCATGTGATTATATGTGCTGCTTCTGAGTTGTGAACATTGTGATGTGCTGCATGTGATTATATGTGCTGCTTCTGTGTTGTGAACGTGTGATGTGCTGCTTCTGTGTTGTGAACGTGTGATGTGCTGCATGTGATTATGTGTGCTGCTTCTGAGTTGTGAACATCGTGATGTGCTGCATGTGATTATATGTGCTGCTTCTGTGTTGTGAACGTTGTGATGTGCTGCATGTGATTATATGTGCTGCTTCTGTGTTGTGAACATCGTGATGTGCTGCATGTGATTATATGTGCTGCTTCCGTGTTGTGAACATGTGATGTGCTGCATGTGATTATATGTGCTGCTTCTGAGTTGTGAACATCGTGATGTGCTGCAAGTGATTATATGTGCTGCTTCTGTGTTGTGAACGTTGTGATGTGCTGCATGTGACTGTATGTGCTGTTGATGTTGCTGGGAATGCTCTGGTACATGTATGGTTGGGCATGCTGCCTGCGTATGTACATGTGATTTTATGTACCACCGATGTGTTGTGTTTTAGTCAGTGCATTGATGCTGCTTTTTCAGCCCTGCATGTTCTGCACTGCTTCTGTATTGTATTTTAGTATTGATGTTATAACTGTATTGTATTTGTATTTTAGGTTTTAGGTTGCCTATCATCATCTGGCCAGGGACTACAGCTGGAAATTAGCCACCTCGGCTAAAGCTGCCCTATTTACTGTTTTTTTTTTTTTGCTACAGTCAATTAATGGGGATTGTCCACGAAACTATAAATAAATAAATAATATAAATAAATAAACTAAACTAAAATTAAATGTCTTTGTTGCCAGGTTTCTTTCTTTTCTTTCTTTTTCCTCTCATTTCTATCCTTCCTTCCATCTGTCACTTCTCACTTCTGTTTCCTGCATCAGTCCTTCCGATTATTTATAAACTTCACTTTAATTCCATTGTTTTTTTTTCCTCTTTCCATTTGACGAGTTCCATTTCTTTCCTGCAATTATTCTATTTTTTCCCTTTTCTCTTATTCCTGTCTTTATTTTTCCTTTAATTTCTCACTTCTTTTTTCCCCTCCCTCCATGGATAAGTCCCCTTTTTCCTTTTTCTTCATCCCCCCTCTGTCTATTATTTCTTTTATTTCATTCCTTTAGACCAGACTCATTTCTTTACCGCCATCCTGATTGCTGATCATGAATGCTGATTAAGCATTCACACTATTGTGATACAAATCTTTGTTCTTCTAATTTCAACATTCTTCCGTACAGTTTTTAATAATTGCATACTTTAACCTTCAGAAACCATTCAATTATTAAAATGTTCAGCTCTTTGAGGACATCTGCTCTGTGTTCTCTTGTTTCTACCATTTATACTTTTTTGAAATATTGAGGTTTTTTTCAACCTTTTTTATGTAATGTCAAACAATGGAGAGCAGTCAAATCTTCCTAAACCTCCTCCACTTAGAAATGCTACTGCTTCCACACGCTTTCAGTGAGAGACTTTATTTAAACTTTAAATGGGTCACAAGACTTTGAACTAGTGCTGTCAACAGAGAAGGTTTTGCAATCAAAAAAAAAAGATTTGAGAGCAAAAGTATCAATATTGCAATCAAAAAATGTTTTATTGCAAGTAAAAAGTGATTGATTAAGAAATGCAAATCCAAAAGTTTCATTTGCAAATCCTAAAGTTTTGTTTGCAAGTCATTTTTTTTCGTTTGCAAGTCAAAAAGTTTTGTGATTAAAAAGTTGAACCTGGTGGGCAGGGCCTAAACTGAAAGCTGTAAGACACGTCTCCATTGGCCAGTCTCAATCGGAATGACAGCTTGCAAAGCATTTTTTTTTTTTTCTTCTCTCTTTTGGCGGATTGCAAACAATTTAAAGGTGCATACCGCCACCTACTGTACAAGAGTGTGCAACATCATGTCATTTAGCCTGTTTCTTAAATTCTACTCATCAGCCTAGTACGCTTGCAAAGCCACATGGGAGTTCTGTAATTCAAGGGGAATTCAGTGCGGGAGCTGTGGCGAAAATCATTTCTGAAACCGAAGTTTTTCGGTTCGTCCGACCAGTGGACGAAAATTCGTCCACACGAGTGGTGTGATTAAAAAAAAATATGATGCACATGCCAAAGCAGTAGGTGGTGATGTAACTTCTAACGGAAAGGCCATTTTAACCAATCAGAAGTCAGAGTCAATACCAGAATAGGGAAGTGCAGAAAATAAAAACAACCCGATCCACAAAAGTAGCGCTACCTAATTCAACATCAGGGGCGCCTGAACGACCAACTACACTACCACGAAAGCAGCGACGGGCCTGCCAACAGAGGTCTGACCCGGCTGGATCCAGAATCTCCGTTGGCAGGCCCGTCGCTGCTTTTGTGGTAGTGTAGTTGGGGTAGTTAGCAACAGGAGCAGCCTCCTTTGTTGGTCGTTGGGTCGAGCAGCTGGATATGCCATCCAAAGAGAGCAGATAGCATGCTCACAAAGAAAGTTAGTGTGACATATAGGGTATTTATGTGCATCTGCCCACTCAATTCTGACATTATTTTATGCATATGATATCGATTTTGTATCTTTACAGACACTGATTTGAGTAAAGGCACGAGAGCAAATCTGGGTATACAAACGGTTGGTTTGCGCTGCGTTCTTCATTTGGCAGTTACACCTAGAGTAAAGCTACTGAAGACCAGCAAAATCACTGTTTGTTTTCATTTATTCTTTCAGGTGGGTAAATGTCACCTAAGCACCTTCAGATTTTATCAGTATTGTACCCTTAATAGATAATTTGATTATATAGTTTGTATTGTGCTTCATGATATTGTTTGAGGGAACTGTAACATAAGGTAACTGCATACGAGTGGATGCAACCATCACTCATGCTAGCGTAGTTCCTCAGGGATTTAAGCTGTTATTACTTTAATTTTGACAATCTAACCTGTGACAACACATTAGCTAAGGTTTTAAGGACTGTAACTGTTGGTAGCTGTTGTTGATTTTGTTTAAATAAGTTGAATTATAATTTTATGGGTTACTGTTTGTCGGACGATTGAGCTAAGCTAACTGACGGTAATGTCAGCCACTTGTTGTCATAGCAACAGTAAACATTCACATACGGGCCAAGTGCAGAGTGCAGAATCAAGCTTCATTGCAAATATAGTTAAGATACATTGTATTCAACACAGGATGTGGGATTTTAGTAGTAAGTAAACTTTTAGAAAAGGGCTATTTACAGTCGCTTTGACGTCAAACAGTGGAGACAGGTAATAAAATACTGCGGTTATCCTATCAACACGCAACCGCTGGCACCGGAGTCTTCCAAAAACTTCACCCTGGACTCCCGTTTCAAAGAAACGCGTTTTTTGGGGCCCAAAAGTGCAGTTGCGTTTGACCTAACAGCCAAATCGCATAGAATAATCCACGGTTTCAGATACACGTGTCCGAGTGGACTAGGCCTAATAATAGCAAGAATGTTTTATTTGAACTGGTTCATGTGGATTGCTTTTGTTTAGCCAGGGCAAAACTATTCGACGGCATAACAGTCAGTACCGTTGATGCCCTGGGGTGTAGTAGTAGGGTTGCCACCTTGGATTTGTGAAAAAAAGGGACACTCGACCAAATGTTTGAGGTGGAGGGCTCGGCCATTATTACCAGTTCAGACTGACCAATGAACATGAAATTCGGACATAGGAGACCAGATTTGCCATCATTCCATGTCCTACTATGTGCCTGTATTTTTACATA
>NC_065525.1:0-36420 GCF_006386435.1 Epinephelus moara | reverse complement strand
CAGCATGCATAATTAGGCCTCAGTTGTTTGGGTGCGCAAAGGTGAAGTGCGCTGGTCTTGTCATACAAAGTTTGATGGAGTGTCAACTGGACAATATGGAGATATTTGCATCTTGAAAGCCGGACTACAAATGTGGATAGACAGGGAGAAACACACGCAAGCCTAAGACGTGGTAAGATACGATATTTCTCACTACATGAAGTGACTGATAACAAGATCTGTATAATGGGCTGTAAAGAAATTCGTCAGGTTTTTATTTTGTAGACAATTGATCTGTATTTATAGCATGATGGGATGACAGCACAATGATGTGTGTGGTATCAGTGGAAAGCTCTGCTCTTGCGCTTTCATGTGATATGCGTGGTATTTCTGTGCGAGCCTGCATTCGCGAGTAATCCATCCAAGAGTATTGTGTGTGCAGAGCTGTATGAAAGCTCTGTTATAGATAATTTTAGTGTAACTTTATCTTTTTTTTTCGCTGTGAAAACATTCTGAAAGCTACGATTCCGCTGTTTCACGTGATATGCATGGCTTCTCGCTGTGACGCATGGTCGTGGAGAAAAACCATAGAGAAGAACAGGTGTGAATTTGGACGCACTATATGCGTCGTTCGGGCCTGTAGGGTTAAATATAAATGGAGAAAATACAAATTAAAACATGATTGGATGTGCAAATATACTAAGTGAACTGTTAGGACTTCCCACAGCTCCTCTTACCTCTTTGCTGTCTCTCTGACACAGATGTTCTTGAGCCTGTTGCACTGATTCTGGATGGACTCCTTGGCCTGCTGCTGCATTTTCCCCAAAAACGGGACAAATTGTGTCCCGGGAGAGATTTTTTTTTTTCCCGGGACAGCTGATGAAAAAAGAGAACAATTCTGGGAAAAACGGGACGGGTGGCAACTCTATGTTGTAGTAGTGCCGACTGTCGGGCGTTTCAAGTGGGAGAGAGGGAATCATGGGTGTAGCCCGCTCTGTATGTAGCCACGTCAAACCCACCAATAGAAACTCTTCTCTCATCCACAGTGTAGGCCCCGCCCATTAAGTGCAGTTGAACTTGCAAGCAAAACTTTTTAACTTGCAAGCAAGTTAACTGATTTATAAGCAAAATGATCACACGTTTTTACTTACAAACTTGATTTTTGATTGCAGTTCAAGAAATATGCTCTCAAAGCAGTTTTATATGATTGCAAAAAAAATGACAAAAAAATACCTCCATAGCTGTCAAGCAATTCATTTTTTTTTAAATTGTGAGTAATTGCTGAATTTCAATTTCGCAATTCATTGCATTTTTTATTGTATGCTTAATGTAATGAGGGAGACCTCTTGCACTCACACACTCTCCCTCCCTCTTGCATTCTGCCACACCCTCTGATCAACCTATTGAGACCAGGTGAGACTTGATTACCCCCTGGTCTAACCACTCATTAAAAGTAGCTGTGTGCAGCTGGCCTCAGGCTTGCCTCATCTGTCCTGGCCCCATGTTTGAGGGAGATCATGTCACAATAAGGTATGCACCTTACCTGCCTCCTTTATATCTGTTACCTGTGTGCATGTTAAGTGTCTCTCTGGCATCTTCACAGGCATTGTTTGCAGTAGGACCTGACTGGAGGGTAGCATTCACCCCATCCCCCGACACCACATGAGTGTGGCATGTGTGTGTGCCGGAACACAATGGTTTGGTCACTGTAACCTGTTGCCCAAGGTATGCTACTGTTTATCACTGTAGTTTCATACATGAGTGTACATATCATACTTTTGACCAAATGTCATATTTTGGGTAATGTCAGTCTATTGTGGGAACAACGAGTATGATGTTGGCTTCCCATATGCACTAGTTCTGTTGCACTTGAGCAAAGGTAATATTTTTCAACTGCCTAGTAGTGTTTTCTTACTCAAGTGAAGGCCTATGTGTTAATCTTATTTCTGTCCTTTTGTCCTATTAGGCGGAGCTCTGTTGCCACTGCTGTTTTTGTCCTGTAGCTAATTTAGTTTTCATACCTTTTTGGTTTCCTTGTTTTTTGCTTCCATTCTTTTGTGGTAGTTGATTTGCATTATTTTCTGTCTATAAGGACGATGCAGTTAGCTCTATCCTGTCTCACTGTATCTGTATATGGGTTATGTGGAGGCCCGTAACAGGTGAAGGAGCTATTTTACTCTGTTTTGTAAATCTTTATTTTGTAAATTGACGTGGGTGTGTAGTCGACTTAATTGGGGGCTTGTGATATTGCTGGGTCTCTTCTGCCAGTTGCAGGACGTGTGTGTGTGTGTGTTGTGTGTGTGTGTGTGTGTTGTGTGTGTGTGTGTGTGTGGTGTGTGTGTGTGTGTGTGTGTGTGTCCCCCTCTGCATGAAGAGTGGGACATTCTCTATTGCATGTGTTTGCTGTGTGTATTAACTTGTGTGTCTTTTTGTCTTGCAGTGCATGTGTAAACTCCCTTCATGCTCGTGGTGGTGGTTTCCTCCCCCCTTCACTCCCATCCTCCTGTTTCCCTGGCACCCTTCCCCCTGTACTGGTAATGAGCTCAGCCTAGAAATCTTAACATTTAGAGTGTATTTTAGAGTCTTTTGTAATAAAGAACCATATTTTTACCTATAGACTCTATTTTCAGCTTCTTTCCCCAGTAAGTTAAATACTGGTGGATTTAAATAAAAGTGCTATTTTGAAACTAGAAACTCACATCTCTGTTCCTTTTTCTTTTCAAAGAACTTGTGTATTGACTTATTCATTCTCTGGGTGAAATTCCCAGAGTGGCATTGTCAACCTCTTGTACTCTGGGGTTATATGCCCCGGTCACATAGTTAATAAGTTCTTTAAACAGATGATAGTATGTCGGACTGCAGGATGTTTCCACAGCTCCGCTCACAGGTGACGGTCAGTCAATGAGACTTTTCACATTTAAATTGTGCAATTAATGGAGGTTCTTTAACTACTTCGCTCTCAAATTCTTATTATTTGTACATTGCTTGAGAAGAATAGCTTTATTTTAGATATTTTTTGGGCCAGCTGTGGCCTGTCTAATAAATGTCACAAGAATAAAGTCGAAATATTACGAGAAAAAACTCGTAATATTTTGAGAATAAAGTCATAACTGAGAAAAAGTCATAATATTACGAGAATAAAGTCGAAATATTATGAGATTAAAGTCGTAATATTACGAGAATAAAGTCGTAGTTTTTAAGGAAATAACCAACAACAAACAGAATATCAGATTGTCTTTCATGTCGTTGTAAGTAGCCTCCTTAATAGGTTCAGGAACCGGCACCATGCTGGTTCTGTGTCAGTCGAAACTCCGGGCCCAACTCTGACACTGATTGGCCAGTCTGACATTCTTCATAATACATAAAGAACGTTAGTGAAACACATAGGCCTAACAGAAACATGCGTTCGTTTGGGGACAAGTTAGTGGTCACATTACTCGTTCCACAGGCGAAGGACCCCGGACACATAGATTACAGTAAATACACCGGTTGTAAGTAACTTTTAACATACGTGAGTCTTTGTGACTCTTGACTAACACTTGTTTCACTAACGACATTTTCACCCCATTAAGTCACATCCTGTTATTTCCTCTGTAAACCTAACGTTACAGCAGCCTACAAGCATGCTGTGTCGATAAATCAGCTCAGACACTGTTAGAAATGTAGTATTTAGCCTAATAACATCATGCTACAGCAGTAATAACGTCAGCTTTAGTCAAATGGCTCTAGCTCTCCCGGTAAATGTCATAAACTCTGGACACATTTTCCCTGTATGTTGACATGATAATGGCCGCGTTTCCCAGATCGCTCTTAGCTTAAGAAGATCTTTCACTAAGAAGGAGTTGTAAGATCGAGCTGACCCACTCTTAACAGTCTTCTTAGCGACCAAACGCTCACAGATCCAGCCGCGGCAGGCACATTAATATTACACTAAGCAAGGAGATGTTAAAACAGTGCGCACCGTATATATTTTGATCTATTTTATACTTCAGATTTATATTGTTTGGCATTAATTGGTGACAGAAAAGAACGAATTTCATTCTGCAGGGAAACGCGTGTCCTTACTGTGCATATTGAATCTTGAATCTATGTTTTATGAAGACCCTGTGTGCGCTCAGAGCTGTGGCACAAGTTACGCACCGAAATCTGGCGGAAGAAAAATAATAATAAGACGAAAAATAAGTAGGCTGTGTGTGACTTATGCGCTGATGAAGTGGTGGGTGATCGATGTGCCTGACATCGATTGATTTAGTTTCAGCACCGCGGTAGTGGCCAGCTCCTGTTAAGAGTTTCTTAAAGAGTGATCTCAAGTAAAATCTTAAATGGATGCAGAAAGTGAAAAGAAAGCAATAGCCTAATTTAAAAAGTTGCCTCTATTGAAAATGCATTTAATCTCTGATTCAATTTGAAAGCTATTTCTCAAGACAAGTTCTGTAATTACCTTGTCCGCTTTCATTCTGTTTATATCTTAACAGGAGCTGGCCACTACCGCGGTGCTGAAACTCTAAATCAATCGATGTCAGGCACATCGATCACCCACCACTTCATCACTGTCCCCATCACTGTGCCGGACCTAATTAAGTAGGCTACTTAAAACGGCATGAAAGACAATATGATATTCTGTTTGTTGTTGGTTATTTCCTTAAAAACTACGACTTTATTCTCGTAATATTATGACTTTAATCTCGTTAAATTACTACTTTAATCTCATAATATTTTGACTTTATTCTCGTAATATTATGACTTTTTCTCAGTTATGACTTTTTCTCAGTTATGACTTTATTCTCGAAATATTACGAGTTTTTTCTCGTAATATTTCGACTTTATTCCAGAAATCTCCGAATTTTTTTTCCTTCAATGTGGCCCTAATACTCCGTCGTAATTTATAGTCACCTATGGGTGTGGCAAGAAGCTCGTTCCCCTGTGCCAAATGTCGAACTGATTGTGATTTATAAAGGGAAACAGGCGTGGGACATGCGTGCACACTGTTATAAATCAGGATATTTGTTTGCGTAAGCACTTTCTGTGCTTTGTTCGCACGTCACCTTTAGTCACCTTTCTTGCGCACAGTTTTATAAATGAGGCCCCTGATCACGCCGGCATGTTCATAGGGCGCTATGGGTTAATTTTAGCTTGGCTTTAGTTGGTAACTAGTTTCTAGCAGTCTGGACCACTCTGCAGAAGTAAGGATAGCGAGGCATTCGGGTGCCATTCACAAACTATGCCTTTTGTCTTCACCACAAAACAAATATGGCTTTCTCATGAGGTTTAACAGTAGCCCTGAGCTTATGTATACACCTATTGTCACTCTTTGCCACCTGCCAGAGAGAGCTTAAATAAACTAAGCATTTCTTCCTTTTCCATTAATTTCAACTTCCACCTCTGACAGTATTACAATTTAGTTTCCAGCTTTTCTAACAATGTATTTCATCAATACATTAATTTACCTGTTTATTGTAGGTAATGCATTTCAGCTGTATCTCCTCACGTTTACTGACATGTGTATGTCTTTCAGGGTGTTCAGTTAGTCTCAGACCTCTTTCAAGGTGAATGTAGGGTTAACTTCACCCCTCGTTCTCTCTCAGGAAGAAACGTCTAAGTGTCGGTGGTACTTGTTGTGGTTGGCATTGGACAGTGGTGACATGTGGCTGCAAATCAGTCATCAGGATGAGGAAATAAACTCAACATTCTGTAAACTCTCCTGTCCTGGCCAGACTTCTGCTACTCTAGCCAGGACAAGGTTGTCATATCTAAACATCAGTAAAATCGAGGAAAGATGGAGAAGATTGACACTACTGAACTAGTACCTGCTAGCTGTAATACAGGCGTTGGATAATAAACTGGACAACGCTCATGCCCTCATCAGTTTCCAACGGATATCAGAGACTGTAATATCCTTTGAATCACTGAAACTGGGCAAAAGATCTATTCAGTTAGGAGACTCTTTTCCAATGTACTGATCTGACTGAGCAGAAGACTCTGGCGAGAGATCTCTCCACTTTCAAATCCCACCTCAAAACTAATTTCTTTCAAATAGCCTATTCAGTTTGACTCCCATCCATCTAGCCACACATATCTGCTATTTACATTGAATATTATTTACTGTAAACTTGTTTTGCTGTTTTTTTTTTATTTGTTGTCATATTTTTATCATTTTGATCATTTAGTTTTATGTCACTTTATTTTTTGCCTATAAGGTGACCTTGAGTGTCTTGAAGGGCATCCATAATTAAAATGTATTATTATTGTTTTGATTATTTGGGTGTGTCCTTTATGGTAACTGGTGTGACATTGGGAATGTGAAGAGCTGTTTTGTTCCTGTTCACTCTGTGCCACAAGGGGAATAAACACTCTAGATCACCGCTAAGAGGTAAACAAGAGGTAGCTGCAGAGCATTGCTGGCAATGTTGAGAAGGGGCAACCATGTTGCCTTCGTGTTGAGGTTAAAAAGTTTAAACAAAGTACAACAAGGCCCCCCCAGATATGCAAGAGATGAAGTCTGCAGCACTTCCTGGGGGACCACCGTCGACAGTGTTGTCGACGGTGGTCGTTACGGTCGTCGTTACGTTACTGTAGCGCGTTACAGTAACGTAACTACTTTTATTGGGTAAAAAGTAGTGTAACGCGTTACTACTGAAAATGTGGTAACGGAACGTAGTTGCTTTGTCAGTTGGGCACAACGTTACTTTTCCCGGGGACCCTCACAACTGGGAAGCACTGGGGAGTACGAGTTTCCTAGGTGCACTGGAACACACCATCATTTCACACTGACGCTGGTAGCAGTAGCATGCAGAGAGTAGTCGGTCATGGCAAGCGCGGCGGAGCAACCACAACAACCAACGGTAACTTTTGAGGGATGGAGGTATTCCCATTATTTCGAACTGATTGAAAATAAGGGGAAGAATGTGAGTGTGAGGTGTACACTGTGCCCTGGGCATAAACTTTTGTCCACTGCCGTAAACTCAACAGCCAACCTCACCAAGCATTTAAAAGCAAAACATGCTAACGTGAGGCTTGTAGCTCAAGATCCCCGGGGAAATGATGACACGTCGAGTCCAAACCCACATAAGCAACAAAAACTTCATTTTCACCAGGTATCTAAACAAGAGTTGGACAAACTTGTCGCTTCGTTCATTGTCGAAGAAATGCTGCCCATGAATACGGTCGAATCTCCCACTTTCAGACAGATACTTAGCAAGATACCGGTAACAGGAGACAAGCGCCCACCATGGCCAGATCGTAGTACTTTCACGGGCTATCTGGATGAATGTTATCAGAAAATGGAGAGGGAATTAAAGAAAACGTTCGAGGGTTTGCAGTATGTGTCAACCACTGCGGATATATGGAGTAGCCATAACAGAAGCTTTTTGGGAATAACTGTGCACTGGATCAATCCACACAACTTGAAACGTGAGAAGGCTGCCATCGCATGCAAACGAATAAAGGGCAGGCATACATATGATGTTGTCGGCTTTGAAATGGAACAGATTCACTCAGTGTTTGGCCTNTGCAGTATGTGTCAACCACTGCGGATATATGGAGTAGCCATAACAGAAGCTTTTTGGGAATAACTGTGCACTGGATCAATCCACACAACTTGAAACGTGAGAAGGCTGCCATCGCATGCAAACGAATAAAGGGCAGGCATACATATGATGTTGTCGGCTTTGAAATGGAACAGATTCACTCAGTGTTTGGCCTTTCACGCAGGATCACCGCCACCGTTACAGACAACGGGTCTAATTTTGTTAAAGCTTTTAAGACGTATGCACCCTCTTCCTCTGAGCCTGACGAGGAGGAACACGCAGCCACGCCCCCTGAGCATGACAAGGAGGAGAATGAAGAGCAAGATGTAGTTTTCACAGATGTGGGAGAGTTGCTCGGGACCACAGAAGGACAGTTTTCTCTCCCCCCACATTTCAGGTGTGCTTCGCATACACTCAATTTGATCTCATGCAATGACATTGACAAATGGCTGTCATCCAGTGACTCAAAATGTGTGTACAGGAGTGCAACGGCAAAGTGTGCTGCTCTTTGGACAAAGGCAAGCCGTTCCACCTTGGCCTCTGAGATTGTTGATGAAATCTGTGGGAAAAAAATGATTGTGCCAACATCAACAAGGTGGAATTCCTTCCACGATGCCTTGTCCCGTATCAGTGACATCCCGGCCCAAGATTTGAATACACTTTGTTCTAGACTGGACATCAGAGCCCTGACAGAGCGTGAACATCTATTCCTAAAGGAATACTGCAGTGTTTTGAAACCCCTGACAATAGCAAAGGATATATTGCAAGGAGACAGCTACTATGGTGCTCTTCTACCAACCCTGGAGACCCTGATGTCCAGGACACTGGCACTCCAAAATGGACTGTCGAGGATGACAGCTGACCTACCTGGTGTGATTGTACAGGTAAGACAATTTATATAATACATAAATGTGTAGGCTATGGCATAAATATAAATGTGTATAGGCATATTTCTTTTTATTCTTTATTCTCTATGTTGTTATTGTCACTGTGTGTAATGCTGCTGCTGCACTGTAATTTCCCAGCTTGGGATCTGTCTGTCTGTCTGTCCGTCCATGTATATTGGACATTTCTACATAAATATTCTAAATTTTTGATAAATGCATTACTTGTATTTTTATTAGTTGCTGATTTTAATGTGTTATTGTCTTATCTTAGTGTTTTGTTATTTTGTTTCTGGTTTCTGTAGCACTTTGATATTATTTTAGGAAAAGTGCTTTACAAATAAAATGTATTATTATTATTATTATTATTATTATTATGCCTCCATTGATAGATTGAGTCGTGTGTCTGAAAATTATGTCTTCTATATCATCTTGTCCTAGGCTATCAAGACGCGATTCGCACCGGTGTTGGAGAGCAGGGAAGCTTTATTGGCTGCCTTGACGTTGCCAAAATTCAAAGCTCGATGGATAGGGGGAGCGGAACGGAAAGAAGAGGCACGTGCGCTGCTCATTGCTGAGTGTCGCACTCACACTCTCCCCCACGCTGCAGAGCAGGCTGAGAAGAAAAACCAAAAGCACAGCAGCGTCAATGAGAAGGACTTTTTCTCTTTTGATGAGGAGCAGGAAGACGCAATGTCCTTCAGCGCAGACTCGGAGGTACTTGAATACATGAGATCAGGCTCAGAGTTAGAAGTCCTCAACAGTTTCCCCCGAGTGAAAGCTGTGTTCCTGAAATACAACACTGCCACACCATCCAGTGCACCGGTGGAAAGGCTGTTCAGCCTGGGAGGTCTTGTGCTTACCCCCAGAAGAAACAGACTTTCAGATAAACATTTTGAAAGACTGCTCCTGATGAGGTACAATCACACATTTTGTGCTGAATAGGTTACCTGCCACCGCCGCCACCACCCATGCCACACCACCCCACGTAGCTCAAGCCTATGCCTAGTATCCTCTTTTCTATCTGCCATCATACTGTGAAGAAGGGCCAGCATATTCAGTGAACATAGCCTGTTAATTCTGAGGCTAGTCATGCTTTAAGTTGTGCTTGATTTTATTTTGGCTAAAATGTCTTTGCCTCCAAGCTGTATTATGCCATTTTATTTTATTTATACAAGCCATCAACATCAAGCCATTTTGAAGTTGTTCTTTTTCTGTTAGATTTAGATGAGGCATGATTTGTTTGGTTTCAAGTGTTCTGTTTATTGTTTTTTCAAAATAAACAGCACAAAAGAAATACCTGTTATGTCCTCCATATTAGAACTTTAAGTAGGCCTATACTGTACATATTTAGGAAATGAGATGGGGTTCTACCCAAAGTCAAGCACCATAAAAGTAACGTAAAAGTAACAAGTAACGTAAAAAGTTACTTTTCATAGAGGGTAACTAAGTAAAGTAAGGGATTACTTTTTTAAGAAGTAACGAGTAACGAGCAAACACTACTTTTTAAAAGTAACTTCCCCAACACTGACCGTCGATATCACTGATGACATCAATGTCAATTCACTGAGTCTGTGGTGGATTTAATCTGTAAAATAACAAAAACAAATTTACCCAAAACAACACAGAAATCATTCCTCAACCAGACACCATAGATTACCAGATTACCATCCATCTTGTCATATATACACACACTGCAGCCAGTCTGGAAACATGGACAATGAGAGAGCATTAACTGACAAAGTACGAAGAGGCCAAAAAGGCCTAAATTACAATGCACAAGTTTAAGGACATGACAGCATTGCATTTCACTGAAGCTGTACCTTGTATGATTCCATGTGACAAAAAATGATTGATTGATTCTGATTAACTAGAAGTTAAGTTTGCAGTATTCATAGAGGGTAGATATTTTACAGGGAAGTTAATGTTTTAAATGTAACTAACTAGAGATAATGGGAAAAAGAAACAGGTTGATTCAGAATCTTTCTCAAAGTTCTTCCTTTAAAGTTTCACTGATTTTGCAGGACCAGTTGTGATTACCTTGAGGCAGATGAGTAGACAAGCTCAAAAGGGGCCTGTAAATGATATATTTTAACTTTGAATACACACTGTTTTTTAACATGTATATGTATACACAATATGTGATATTAATATGTACATATGTATAAATCTATGCACACTGCATACACTGTCCACTTACATCACAAAGCAAGCTTATATCTTTCTATATTTATTTCAGCACCCTTCGCATTCTGCACTTTGCACTATTGCCCTACTGTCGACATTTTTCATTTTGTTGGGGAGGGGGGTCTTCATTAAGCTTGGGTCCTCTACCAGAGGCCTGGGAGTTTGAGGGCACTGCGCAGTATCTTAGCTGCTCCTAGGACTGCACTCCACAGAGACTGCACTACACAGATTTATTTATTTTATTATTTAGAGAATGCAAATTTCTCAAGCCAAGCAGTAGCCTCTTGATCTATATTGTGGAGGGAGACTAGACCTCCTTTTAGTACACAGAGACCTCAGACGTTGAACCTGGAATCTGCTGGAGCCACTCTCCCAGGGGTCACTCACTCACTTACTCACTTACTCACATACATACATAAATACATACATTTAATTTAGCTGTTTCAGCTGCATCGGTCTGTAATTTATTACAATGAACACATAATCATGTCTGCTTGAATATTATATCTAATGTTTCAGTACAGGAATTAAATATCATTTGCTCATGTAAAACTTTTGTACAGCCTTTTATCAGAGTAAAAGCCCCCCTGGAGTATAAAGTACTGCAGAACCTTTACATGAAATTCAACAGTCAAGTTTTCTGCTATCCAGTGCTGACATCTGGTGGTTGAGGGAACACTGCAGCCACAAAGATCAAGACAAAATAGATGTTAGGACCATCTTCCATCATTTATTCAGAGCATTTTGTCTTTTTTGTTGTTTAACTTGCTGCAAGCACAAAAATGTATACACATATTATTCATGGATGAAAAATACAAACATAATTCAGTGAGGAAATTGTAAAACAGTGATACATTGAAACATTCATATACTGTAACAACATATGCAGAGCTTTCATGATCTGGTTGGGTTTGGCACCAATTGTGTCTTTGCCTGTACTACTCAATATAAATTAGACTGCTGTGATATAAATGTTGTGCTGTGATATAAATGTTGTGCTTTGTAATTGTGGACATGTTCTCAGTGAACTGTTAGTTTAGTTCCAATGTCGAGACAGTCTGACCCTGTGTGCCTCATCTCTCCAGGCGGTAGTGGATAAGGTCTGAGCTTCCGATGTGACTGGGATTACGGAAGTCCTGTGACTGCAGTCTCTGGAGGCCTGCACATTCATGCACGCACACACACAGATATACACACACAAAAAAGGTCCATTTCAAAATTAAAGCACAAACTTGACTTCATGATGCCCATTAATATACTACATTTACACTGCTCAAAAAAATTAAGGGAACACTTAAATCATACATCAGATCTCGATGAACAACCATCATATACACAGTAGACAACCATGTAGTATAGCATGATGAAGACAAAGACAAAGAGACAAAGATTTGAAAATCTTTACTGATGTACACTGTATAGTTTTTTGAGAACAAAAAGACATAACAATGGTCACTGGAGACCAAAATCATCAATCTGATGGCTGGATTCAAACTCACACTGAAAATCAAAGCCTAAGCCCTCACACCAGGCATTACACACAAATGCTCACATTCCATATAGCCCAGTGTTCACCAAAGAGTAATTAATTTATCTTATTTCATTGTAGAGGTGCATGCAGATCATTTGCTAAGCCCCTCCTTCTCTCTCTCTCTCTCTCTCTCTCTCTCTCTCTCTCTTTCTCTCTCTCTCTCTCTCTCTCTCCATTTCTCATACCACAGACGAGACAAGAATTGGCTAGCTAGCCACACCACAGCCCCTCTGCCTTGCTCCCTGCACCTGGAGGACAGCGGGCAGCAGCTCAACCAATGTGAACTCCCTAGCTACCACAGCGGGCTGGTGGCAAGCGGCAGTACTGAGTCTAACCTGTGTAAAGACAGCAACAGAAAGTTTGCTGATCTGATGATGAGTCAGATCTATCTGGTCCTCAGGAGCTGGGGTTTGCGCTGGTTGGATTTTGGTTGCTTCGGCTGCTGACTGAAATTCCGTCTCTGTCTCCACATTGTCATTTATTTGGAGTTGTGTTTGCGTCCACCTGATGAATTCTCTTTTAGTTCTGTTTTTGGTCTCTACCTACTTCAGGGAAATATCTGTGTCTTTGGCTGCTACATGCTCCAGAAGAAGAAGATATATTTTATTAATCCTCGAGAGGAAATGTAAATTTTTTTGTATCACTCTGTTGTCGTCTCACACATGCACAAAACATGACCTATACATGCATTAAATGAAGAGATGTCAGAACAAGGGGGCTGCCTTGGGCAGGCACCCCGAGCAGTTGGGGGTTCAGTGCCTTGCTCAAGGGCACCTCAACAGTGTCCAGGAGGCAAACTGGCATGCCTCCAGCTACTCCATACTCAGTACTTGGTCCTTACAGGGACTTGAGCCGCCGACCCTCCGGTTCTCAAGCCAAGTCCCTATGGACTGAGTGACTGCCGCCCCAAAGGTAGTGCACATTGTGTTTAGCAGAGCTTTCTCACTCAAAACAGCTGTGTGCTGCTGCTGGTGAGACTGACCCAGAGAGTAAATGTGCTGTAAATCAGACAATGAGCTAAAAGAGGCTAAAAGGCCCAGTAGTATTTGATACTAACTCTACTGATTTGACACCATCAGTATCAGTAGTAATTTGGTAAGTTGGCAATATAAAAAAGCAGCTTTGAAGAAACAATTCTAGTAAGTGTGAAATGACAGGCTGAAATGAGGTATAGTTGTACTGTACCTTTGAGCACTGCGTACCAGCCCTGCAGACTCTGCTTCCAAATACTGTCATCCTCCGACACAAACCTCCTGCCATCTGGAGTCAGCAACAGCAGAACACAGGGTTAAACTGATATGTTGCTGACCATATCGTGTACTGATAATGATATTGTACGTTTTTTCTGTAGGATAATTCTGTTAGTGTTGTCCATTCTAATGTTAAAAATTTGTTTCCATCCCACTGATGATTTATTACTGATTTGTGGGACAACTGAACAATTATCTGGTTTCTGTGACACATTACAATGGGATTTCACACATGTTGCACATTTATTGAGGGTTTAAGGGTTCCACAGAGGACAAGTCCATATTGCAATGTGATGGTTGCACAATTACAAATCAGAAAGAAATACAGCTTCAACTGGCAAGATGGGAGTGCTGTAATTACTGTCCATATTGACATGTGTGTGTGATTGTCACAAAATATGGTACAAAAACTGCATGTATCTCTTCCATATCTTAACATCTGCTTTGTGGGCAGCCAGAGTGTCTCTGGATTTCAACAAAACTGGAGACATTTCCAACAGCTGCTACAACAGAATAAAGGGCAAAATGAATAATTGTGTAAATTAGCTCTTCATATGAAGCAGATGAGCCCATGTGTTGGAAACACATGAACATCATAATGTACACTGACAAAATGAAAACTGCATTACTGAAGAAACTCATGCAGGACAAAACTCTTGTACACTATGGGTACATGAAGTACTCAGGCTGCTGCTAAATACAAAAACGGATTTAACCCCTTCGGCCCTTGTTTAACTGTGTTCAAGTTCACAGAAGTTCTTGGGGAGTTTCCAGAGTTTACAAATGTACAAAAGATGTCAGGATAAATGTTGGAAAATGTGTAGAAAATAATTCCAAGATGAGCTACAGCAATAGAAAACACAGTGGACATATATTTTACTCAGTTTAGGCATCAATAAGCTTGCACAAATCTTTAATGAAGCAAACACATTCCAAATATACTGTATATGTGATGTTAACTTACAGTACATTCAGCGTGGAAAAACAAATCAGACTAATGGAGTTATGTCCCCTGATGACAACTGAGTTTATTAAAAACTTCTGTTTTTAATAAAGGGTGGGAGCAAATAGTCTATTTTGCAGTTAAACTCACGTTTGCCCTTCAAGTACATCATGGACTGAGGACCCCAGTGGATGTTCAGCTGACAGGAAGAGATGAGAGCAGTTTGCTTTCGTAAGAGGGCGTGATATAGGAAATCAGTGGGAAATGTGAGTAGCTAGTGAGTTTTACCTTCTGTGCATGACAGGACTCTACGAAAAGGGAGATGACTAAAGTACATGTCCAGACAACTGTGGCTTTTATCTTCTGGAACAAGAACATACAAACAACACAAATCATCTAGGTCAGACTCTGTGTTCTGGCTCCACAGTGTTGGGTTGATCTGATGGCCAGCACAGTCACTATACATACCCCGCTGTAGGCTGCCCACCTTTTCAGACTACATTTCAACACCCCTTGCTAACAGGTGCTTTATATAACTCTAAAGATATGTGACCATTGTGTCCCATTATCAGGTCATCAAATACGGATGCTGTCGTGAGTTGTGACCCAAAAACCCAAGGCGTCGGTATTTTACAACCTGGGAATGAGACTTAACAATTAACTATCTCTCTCCAGAGTTACAGACAGCAGTTTAGAATCTAATTTCTTTAAAAAAGCAGAATCTTTATGCACTTGTACTCAGGGTTCAAACTTAACTTTTTGGCTTACTAGCCAAGTGGCTAGTAAGCTTTAAAAATCTACTGGCCAAAAAAAAATTTTCACTAGCCAAAAATCATAAATAGCATTTTGGTATATTTTCAATGTGTTATTACTATAATAAACTCAAGCAATTCTCAAAATACAATATTAGCATAATTTTGTGTGGAATTAAGGAATGAGTCAAATTTGATTGTTTAAAATACTTTATTAAAACATACTTTGCTTAATGAGCTTTACATTAAATGTATCCACTCATTGTTATATACTGGCGCATCTCAATAAATCACAATATTGTGAAAAACTTCAATATTTTTGGTTATTTCTAGGGCTGTACCCAAATATTCGGATATTCGAATATTTGTTTCTATGGGTAGGTATTCATTATGAAAATTTGGTATTCGATATTTGTTTTTTTATTTACTTTTTTTAATTATTATTATTATTTTTATTTATTTTTTTACATATTTTTCTGGTTCTAAATGTAGTCTTTTGTTGTTGGTAAATGTAGGTTATCAATAAAAATCAAAACTTTTAAATTGCATTGTTAAAAATGTGAAAATATAGTAGGCCTATCCTACCAACTGAACTTGTGCGCATGGCAGGCTTGAGCGCATCCGTCTGAGGCTGTGGATCAATGCCAAGTTTTACCACTTTATCACTATTCCCTCTAACTTGTAGCTGTTTTCTCGTTATCTTTTGAATTTAATATGAATCAGGCTATGGAACCGTTTTTGTCAAAGTTTGTTTCCCCCGTTTTGTACAATAAATTGTTTAAAGTTTCAACAAGTTTCTTTTGGAGTACGTGACACAAGTGTGTTTTGAAAACGGCCGCGAACTGTCACCTGCTCAATGCATCAGTACCTTCGGATGCCATGACAGTAATAGCCAATAATGTCATATATCATTTACTGACCGATTTAACAGACGATCACTGCTGAACGACCCACAGGTCCATTTGCGGGTCCCGCGGGTCCCGCGGGTTACGGGTTGACCCGCGCATCACTACTCAGCTCAGTCTATAAATGCTGTACACAACAGTAGACATTATATTCTATTCAGGCCGGCAGAACCAGCAGCGCATCGGCTCTACAGAGTGTCTGCCAGCAACCAATTACTTGCAGAGGCTTAGTACAACTTGTTTCAACGGTTCCGATTTAATCAGAAGACAAATTAAACAGGATGACTAGCCAATGTGAAAATCAAAAGAAAGCATAGAATAATGTACTGAAGGAGACTGTTGTGCCATCACATCTTTTTTTGTGGTTTGAGAGCAAAGATCCGGTCGCTGGAGTGCTTCGCAAGGAGTCTTTGAAACGAGCCAAGCCTGGCGTAAAACCGGAGAGAGCAGGCAGCACGGCCGCAGCACGGCCACAGCACCCCCTTATCAGCCTTTCTAGGGCGTGGAAATGGCGGACCGCGGATCTCCAACTGCACGCTCACGTTCTAGCTCCCACTTTGCGGCATGTTGTGGGCTTGAAGATCTGTTGTACGACACCGGCGCGCAACCAATGACATCACGTAGCCTACACACAGCCAGGGGCGGGAGAAACAACAATAACAGTAGTTTGGCCCTATTTTTTTCACTCGCCAGAGTGGCTGGTTAGGTGACTTCATTTACTGGCCAAAGGGTTAAAATTAGTCGCCTCTGGCGACTGGCGACTGCTAATTTTGATCCCTGCTTGTACTGTAGCAGTTTAGTTATTTGTTTAAAAGCGATACACTCCTGATTTTGGATATGGAGCTCTTGCTCCTACATGATTTGCATACTGTAAGTTGCAAAAAAAAAAGTGTCAGCCAAATTAATGTAAAGTAATCATTTATGCAATAGCTGCATTTAATAGAGTCAGACATCCAGTGAGGTCATTTCTATTATATGCAGTTAATGATGAATCAATAATTTTGATGGATTACTCACTAAATAAATGAAGTAATTGCGTAGTAGCAAAGAAAAAGAGGTCACATTAAAATAAAGTGGAGTATAACTGAAGTATTAGCATCAGTATGACTGTTCAGTATTATACAAGTAAACTAAATCAGTTTTACTGTACTTGTTGCATCATGAGTAATTAAAATATGGATGATTAATTAAACAAAGATTTGATCATTTTTATAGCAAAGCAGTTGATTTTACATAAATTTAACAAACTCAACCAAATACATTTCAAATGTAGATTGTTATATTTCCATAAATACAACTTTTACAAAACTAACATAAAAGGAAGACAACATGCAGTATAGTCTTTGAAAAAAAAACACACACATTAGACTGAATGTAAAAAAGTTGAAAACATGCACTTGTTTCCACTTACCATATCTGCTTCAGTGTGAGCAGCTGGTACAGTCGTAGCATGTGTGTGTGGTTCAGACCAGTGTTCCAGGCTACTTATATCCCCCATCAGCAGCAGTAACAGGTTCGATCCTGCTCCCTGAGAGGCCTGGCAGGACTCCTGTTTACTACAGTTTAAAAAACAGCACAAAAACACAGGCTGACGTCACAACCGTGATCTGCAGTGAGGAACATCAATAGTATGGACCTGCTGTGTTGTGTTTGTGTGAGCTGTTGTCCCAGTGAGGAACAGAGGTATTTCATGTTGCTGCTGTTTCTATTTTCATTTAAGTCTTCCAAGTATCAGGAATTACCTTATTCCTAAATGCCCTACAGCCAGGCATCACTGATTATCTTCACAACAGTCTGAATTCACAGACTTTATCATCCTCGCCATAGATTTTAAAAAGCTGGACTTAGTACATGCGTGGACTATATATAGATATGAAGCAGAACAAACATATTTGAACTAACTTACATGGCTAGATTGGGCCTTGGAGCAAACATTTGCTGCTGGAACCATATTAACCATCTCAGGAGTAGGCCTAATAACGACATGGTTTTAAGACCATTTTATAATTTTTAGTTTATTATCCTCACATGAGCATAATAAACTAAAAATTATAAAATGGTCTTAAAAGTAGATTTGACACAGGGTCCACCTACCAGACAGAGAACTCCAGCAAAACTTATAAAGTCACAACTTTATTTCAAGACTAACTTCTTTCTGCATATGGCCTTCAGCAGGGTCATCATGAAACATAATATTGTATAAGAACATTTCAAGCAGTCCATGAAAGACCTTTTTAAATAAAGGAGTATATCAGCAAAATATTTTAGTAGCCAATAAAGGACAGCTGTATGATAATAAAAAATGTCCTTAAATGTCTCTTAAAACAGAGACTAGGTCAGACATAGTTTTCGTCAAGGACAATAGGAACAACACATGCCCCTTAACACTGCCCCCCTCTACAGATGATTTTGGTTTGTGGTGTGTGTTGCTATTTCTACTCAGTGTAAGCATCTAAAAACTTAAACGTTTAGGTAGATAAGAAAAAATTCTGAGAAAAGTTAAAGTGATATTATATTATTTCCACTCATCACTTTTATTTTTCAGGTTGTAGTCTTTAAGTTGTCCATGTGAAAATTGTAATTATTGTCAATAAGTAACATGTAAATTGCGTGGAAGCTCAGGTTAATGACTTTTCACAGGAATTTGTGTGCAGCACAGAAAACTGCCGGGAGCTGCTGGGAATTGACGTGGAGTTTCAGTTTCTGGCAGTTTTCCAAGCCTTAGAATGTTGGCACTTGACAACCCCACCCTCCCCCAGCCCCAGCTTTCACATGTGACCTATACAAATGCATATCAGGACATAATGGGGATTTTGACTCACTAGTGAGTTACACCTTTTTCTAAAAGAGTAATAACTGCAAAAAAAAATCTCATATAAATAAATAAGGCTAAGTATAATGAAAGATTAAAATTGCAGTAGCAATTGGGTTGGGAACCGGAGGATCACCCCTTCAAGTAGGGACTGGTAGCTGGAGAGGTGCCAGTTTGTCTCCTGGGCACTGTAGAGGTGAGTCAGAGTGGCAGCAAGTCTGAGTAGCTCCTGTTTTTTAATCCTGTTTGAGTGTGTTTATTTTTTCTTTTCTAATTATTGTTAATCTTTTCAATGTGATCAATAAAGTTGTGTTCAGGAGGGACGATCTTCTGGCTCTGAGAAGAACCTCTTACAAAGTAAGACACCCCATACCAGCTGAGCTGAGGAAGCCGTTCAGAGGCTGCAGAGCAGGAGCTTAAGTTAAAGGCTAGGAGGTGGAGATACAAGCCTTTCTTTATGGGGAATGTCAACTCGCTCTTTAACATGTGTGACAAACTACTGCCAACAGTTCAATATCCCGACAGCAGATCTTGTCCTTCACCTTAACACCATGATGACACCATTTATTGTGTCGAGTCATCGGCTGTGGTGCCGATGACTCAAAAGGGAGTGTAGTCTCATGTGCTTAACAGAGACGTGGATGAATGACAATGTGCCTGACTCCTGTGTGAACCTACCTGGATTGTCTACTGTATGAGCAGACAGGGACATGAAGGCGAGCGGCAAAAACAGAGGTGCGGGATTGATCCTGCTTGTGAACAATAAATGGTGTCATCATGGTGTTAAGGTGAATGACAAGATCTGCTGTCGGGATATTGAACTGTTGGCAGTCAGTCAGACTGTATGGTGTACCATGGGAGTTTTCACACATTGTTGCTATTATTGCTAACATTCCACTGTGGGCAGTAACAGCAGTGGCATGTGACGTCATCCATAAAACTGGTGCTAGAAATTAGACACAGCACCCTTGTGCATTCATTGCAATAATGGGGGATTTTAACAACACTACTCTCTCTTCCCATCTGACTAGGTTTGATCAGTATGTGAACTGTCTTACAAGGGAGAATATGACACTGGATTTGTTTTATGGTAATGCCAAGGATGCCTACAGTGCCTCTGCCCCAGAGTCCTGCAACGGGTTGGGTACCTGCGGGTACCCGATGGGTTACCCGCAAAAACAGTGTCTCACGGGTAAAAAATATACCTGTATAAATTAACGGGTACGGGCATGGGCAGAACTGAACTAACACGGGCGGGGCGGCGGGTAACTATTTTCATCATTTTATTGTGAAAAGCAGTGACTTGACACTTGAATGACACTTGACTAGTTCCGCCTAAATAAACAACGTCACTGCCACTGTCACTCTAACTGAGCCGCCTGAGCCGGTTAGCTGTTGACTAGTTCCGCCTAAATAAACAATGTCACTGCCACTGTCACTCTAACTGAGCCGCCTGCGCCGGTTAGCTGCTGAGCAAAATGGACGACATAAAATCAAAGTTAGTGAGTGGTGAATATGAAATTGTGGATAATAAATCGTCGAGGGCCAACTCGGACGTCTGGGAGAAGTTTGGTTTGCTTCAAGACCAAGAGAATAACGTCGTTAGTGGCTACGCCGTCTGCAAAATGTGCAAAAAAGTTTTAGCCTTTGAGCCCCGCAAGCTAGGTACTTCGTCGCTGAGAAAACACGCAGAGACCTGCTGTGGGAAAGCCGCTGCTGAGTCAATTGAGAGATTAATTTCCAAAAGCAAAAATGAGCTCTCAACACCAGACCGGGCGGCCAAGGGCGCCATAATCAAGTTGGCGGTGAAATTTGTGTCTCGGGAAATTTGTGTCTCGGGACGTTTGAAACTGTGTGTGGGGAAGGGTTCAAGGAGCTGGCACAGGGCTTGGTTGAAGTCGGGGCACGGTCTGGCAGAGTCGACGCTGTGAAACTTCTGCCGGATCCAACAACTGTGTCATGCAGACTCACAAAATGTGCCGAAGAAATTCGAGAGAAACTCATCCCAGAGCTGAGGAAGCAGCTGACTGAAAGCAACGCTGCGGTTACGTTGGATCTTTGGACAGATGACTACCGGAAAGTTGGTTATCTTTGTGTCATGTAGAAGCGAAAATCGGTGCCTGGAATTGGGCCAGATGGCTCCCGACCTCGTCTTCACCTTCTCTTCAAGATCATCCTCTGAGTTGACTTTAGTAGTTTAGGTTCAGTTGGCTACACTTAGAGAAACACTGGAGTCAAATAGAATCTGGTGCAATCGAGTTTAATGTGTCCACAAGCTTCAACACATACAACTCATGAGTCAGGCTCCGGAGCAAGACTGAAGTTTCGCTTTCTGAGCTCTCCCTTTTATGCTGGTGAAGATCCGAGAGAATCTCCACCCTTTTTCCTTTAGCCCTTCCTTCCTGAGCCCAAACCTATTGGTGGCAGGCCTTTATGCTTTTGTCCAAATCATGCCTGGGCATGTTTTAATGGTGTAATCCTTTTACCTCATCCTGGAAATCCCCAAACTCTCCCACCATTAGGTTTGAACTCCTTTTCACCTTATTTTTTAAAAACATATGGAACTTGGGGACTATTACTATGAGGTCCCCTGTGCCTTCATGCAATATAACTTCAGTGTGTGTGTGTGCATTATTACACTTTCACGCAGTACAAAGTATGGTGTGTGTGTGTTCTCAATATCTGAATACATAAACTTGTGTAAAAGTGTTCTGACACACATGGATACATAAAAACATTATATGAACTTTAACCTTAATCAACCTATGTAATATGAGCATTAACCTGATCAATAATTAAATCTTACACTACAGTCACCATGCATTACATCGACAAAAAGTGGGAGTTGATTGAGCGCGTGCTTTGCACAGCTGAATGGGACAGTTTGTTACGCAAAACTGCAGAAAACTTCAGACCAGCAATCATGCAAGCACTACGCAAATACAACCTGGATGAGTTCTTCCCTAAACTGGTCTACGTGACTGACAGAGGCGCAAATATAGTTGTAGCACTGAGCAGTGTTACCAGGCTTAGTAATTGCGGTGCTCACATCTTGAACACAGTGCTACACACCACACTTGGTGGTACCCCATCAGCTGAAGATGACTAAGCTGAAGTGTCTGCACTCATCGAGTCTGCGAAGTCCCTTGTAACTTACTTTAAGCAGACAAATCTCCAGAGTCGTCTGAAGATAACGCTGAAAGCAGCCATGGAGACACGCTGGAATTTCGCTACACACAATGCTGGACTCCATCTACAACCAGTATGAACAAGTCCGTGCTCTTCTGGAGGAATGAGGAGAAGAACACCGCCTCACCAACTTGAGCACAGAGACTCTGGGTGACATGGTTGCCTTTCTGGCACGATTCAAAGAAGCCACCAAGGCCTTGGAGGCCTCCAAAACCCCAACTCTTCACCTGACCGTTGTGTGGTTGGGGCGCCTGAGAAATCACCTGCAGCCGTCTACCACTGACAGCATGACACTGTCCTCGCTGAAGAAAAAAAGCCTCAGGATACTGAATGAAAAATTCCAAGTGCATCTCCTGCATAAGATGGCAGTGTTCTTGGATCCCAAACTTAAAAGCCTTAAGCTGCTTGCAGATAAGGCCCAGGGTGACGTGATAAGTGTTCATGACGAAGCACGACGTCTTCTTGGTAAGAATAATTGTAATAAAATACAACTTTAATAAGCTACAGTAATAACTTGGCTCACTAAATGTGTGTTTTGGCGTTCAACATGACGCTTCAACTGTTTGAATCTATTTTGTTTGCCTCTTAAAATAGCACTGATCTTATTATTTATTTTTCTTCATTTTTGTTTTTATTATTTTGAAGAACACAACCATGGAAGCCCCTCGGGCCCGTGGACTCAGGCCGCGGCTGCCGCTGCACCACCAGTGAAGAGACCCCGTCCACATGGACGTCGGAACTATTTTCTGAGAGGGGGGGCGGGATTTTTGTTGGGAGGGGCGGGGGAAGCACGCACACTTATCAATGATTAAGGATTTGATTTGAAGTTATTTTATAATAACATGCACATAAGAGAACTAGAATGGATGAACACGGCATCTTTATTGTTTAGAAAATGAAACTTTGATAACTAAATCAAGCCATTTAAGGGACATAACATTATTTGTAACCTTGAATGCAAAAAGAAAAGTCTGCGCTCCTGACTGAGGGCCGAATTCACAAAAGGATTGCATGGCTTTTGCGGCGCTAAACCTGTAAAAATGGAGCAAACAGATCCCGTCTAATTCACAAAGCACGCGCAGAGGGTGAAATGCTCCACTAACTGCGCTGCCAAGCAGATTGTGTCTTGGTGCTCCGGTGTTATTTGCACGTATTTAAATGAGGTAATATGCATATATTTGGCACAAAAATATAATATATATTTATGCAAATGAGCCTCATTGATAAACAACATCTAATTCACTAACACCAGCGCTAATAGCCACACGCAGTTTGAGTGAAGTAAATAACGTCTTTAGAAAGCTGGTGCAAACTGGGCGCTCCTCTTTATTATTATTATTACTTTAATGGCATCCGAAGATATTGATGCGTTGAACAGGTGACAGTCTGCGGTCGTTCTCAAAACGCACTTGTCACGCACTTCAAAAGCAACTTTCAATAATTTATTTTACGAAACGGGGGAAACAAACGTGAACAAAAACGGTTCCATAATTCATATTAAATTCAAAAGATAACGAAAAAACAGCTACAAGTGAGAGGGAATAGTGATAAAGTGGTCAAACTTGGTCAAATCCACAGCCTCAACCCATCCGACACTGTTAGACTGACTCACCAGCAGACATCACTACATGAGGGTATACAGTATTCAGTACTTTGCCAAACAAAGTCTAATTAATACCAGCGCTAATAGCGACAAGCAGTTAAGTGAAAAAAATAACTTTGCCATGTGTGGCTTATTGCAATCTGGGGCAAATCAGGGGCAAACTGCACTCAGCTGCCAAACTTTGTGGGCGTGTTTGCGCTGGTATATCATTGGTGCAATATCCTTTGTGAATAGGACGTTAAGACGGAGCAAACTGCGGGTGCAAGTGAAGTGCAATTCAAGGTGCTTTCAGCGGCCGCAGTTCATTCTTTGTGAATTCGGCCCTCAGAGCTTTCATGCATTTCCAAAAGTGGACCTTCTCTCAGTTGACCTACTGATGAAGATTTTAAGCAGGGTCGAGACATCGCTTTCATCCATAAGGTCACTATGAGCATTCATAATGGCCAAATGTGTTAGTCTCTCCTGCGTCATGGTGTTGCGCAGCCAGGTTTTCAGCCTGCGCAAGGCTGAGAAAGAGCACTCGGATGCAGGGCAGGGCCAGACAGAGCTTAATGAGCTTCTCCACCTCCGACAGCATGGAGCGGGTTTGGGGCTGCAAGGTTTGCAGGATGGACACAACATCCTGGATGCCAAGGCTACTGTATGTAGTCAGGCAGGTTGCATATCACATCAAAAGCATAGATTTATGCATTAATGATATGAAAGAGATAAATGTAAGTCAGACAAATTGAGTTTAAATTCAGATTCTTTATTTTTTTTTAAAGCGTAACGCAGTGGGTAGGGAGGCTGGGGTGCGGGGTTGTGTGGCCGCACCCCCCGCACCCCTAGTTCCGACGTCTATGCCCGTCCAGGAGCTGATGATTTAGCAGACGTGGAGGACTCTCAGGCTCAAGAATTAAATGTCATCAGCAGCTGACAGGAAAGCATACTGTGAGTAGTGACTTGCTACCTGCTGTTTATTTGTGTTAGTTCATATGATTTCAACTTCATGTTCAACATTGTTTGTGTGGAGTGGACAATATATATATTTTCCTGCTAACTTTAAACTGTTTTTGTTTAATGTAGTGGCCTCGTAGCTAAACCTGTCTGGCTGTCATATGATTTTCTTTTTTCCTTTATGCACAATGCACTTGTACGGACTGGTGCATGATTTTATTTTGAAGATTCAAAATGGAAGATGTTTATAGGCAATGCCGCTGCATTGATATTTTCTTGCAGTTATGAATCAGTCTGTTGCTAATCATCTCATTACACCGGTTTATTGTTTTCCTTAAACAGTGTTAACAGCGTTAATATGTCAGCAACCAGAACACAGACAGTTGTGATTGTTTCTACCAGATAACCTGATGCACTGCTGCTGCAGAGTGTTGTAGCCTGTATCATAAAGGTAAAAAATAAAGCAGTTAAAATTGAGTGAAGTGTGTCTGTGCTGTTTATGTAATGACGGGTAACGGGTCGGGTAATGGGTGTCTTTATTGATGGGTGGGGTGGGTCTGGATTAGATTTAGATATAATCACGGGTAGCGGGTCGAGTAACGGGTCCCTTTATTGACGGGCGGGGCGGGTGCGGTTTTCCAAAATTGGACCCGTGCAGGACTCTGCTCTGCCCTACCACCCCTTGGCAGATCACATCATAATCTGGTCTCTCTCCAGCCGTCATACAAACCCTGTGTATTAGAGTTGTCTGTTACCACCCGCTCAGTCAGGAAGTGGTCCCCAGAGACCAGTGAGTGTCTCAGGGACATGGACAGGAGGGTGGACATTCTGACAGAATATATGAACTTCTGTAGGGACACTGTGATGCCAGAAAAGACTGTATGCTGCTTTCCCAATAATAAACCCTGGGTTAACAATAATATCAAGCAGCTCCTCAACCAGAAAAAGCTGGCGTTCAAGAAGGGGGACAAGGAGGCTCAGGGAGGTTCAGCATGAGCTAAAGATGAGACTAAGACAGGCAAGAATGGACTACATGAGTAAGGTGGAGCAAAGCTGCAGCAGAACAAAATCACAGGGTGTGGAAGGGAATGAGGAACATCACAGGCTATTTAAATGCTGCTTACATGTAGCCTATGTGTAAATTGATCAATTAAAACTCAATACATATTCATGTATGATGATTACAACGCTTGAAATTGGGTCACTATGCATAATGAGTACTTCTAACTTTTCATTTTAAGTAGGCCTATATTTTGCTGACAATACCTATATACTTTTACTCAAGTCGGACTTGGTCTGCAGCACTTTTACTTGTGACTGAGTTTTTGTTCTTTGTTATGATATTACTACTTTTTCTGGGTACTTTGTCCACAACTGAACAAACATGCCAAACAACAGAGACATGCAAGCATAGCACGTCTCATCCTCATCCTCCAGCTCCACCTCATTCTCCGCTGTCTTTCTCGGATCTGCCTCCTCAGTTGGACAGCCTCCTCCTCAGCCTGCAGGTACAGCAATCCTGCTCCAATTACTGGACCAAGACGCCTTCTCTGATCCATGTCAATTATTGATTTTTGATTTTCAACTCGCCAATGCTTACGATCACAATAATCACCAACTCTCCACAAACGTTTCCCCCTGCACCTGGCTTTTGATTACATATAATCAGAAGCCAGGTGGAGGAATTGGATATAGATTAAATATGATCAAAAGCCAACTGCGGGGAAAAGGTTTTATAAGACATTTTATGAAAATATTTTGGCTATTTATATGTTTTTGTATGTCAGTTAATTTCTTACAATGACAATGAAAAGACGCAGGGCTGGGCTGTGTTTATATTGTTTTATTCTAAATGTATGTATACAACACAGTACAACAGCCAAGGTCAGCGGAGGTGGTGACATCATCAAGTTTGCTGCTGTTCCAAAAGCAGAAATGACTGTACTCCTGTCCTCCCATCCTCCCGTTCTTGGGAAGTCCGGACTCTCGCGTGAACTTGAGTATTGAGAAACGCCTTGTAGCGCCACATTATGTAATAATGTGTACTAAAGCAAGCCACCATGGGGAGATCCAAACACTTTGGCTTTAGTTTTAGTTTAGTTTAGTTTAGTTTATTTGTTTATTTGGACGGGACAGTGCAAGATTAATGAACACAGGGCATGAGGCAGATACAAGTACCTGGAACGTGATACAGCGTAAAAATTGCCAGATTTAGCACAAGGCTAATTTCCATCCTTAGTCCCCAACACATAGAAGACAATATAAAAACAAACCTTTAACAGTCACCATAAAATTAGCAGCAAATACATTCAATAGACATAGCAGCATTCATTCATTAAAGGAGGAAGAAGAGAGAAAGAAACAAAAAACGGAAGAAATATAAAAGACACTCCATAGCAGCAGTACATTCAAAATACAATAGGTCAGTGGTTGCACGACTGGTTGGCTTTTAGCCATTTTTTTAGCGTACCTCTAAAGGTGGCAAGGATGGGAATTTCTCTTAGGCAGTTCCAGGATTGGCTACCTTTTATAGAGAGCACATTTTGGTCAAATGTGGTCAGTCTGTGTTGTACCTTGCAGTCAATTCTGGCGTCTGACCTAGTTACAAGTCCGGTCGATTGTTTTTTATGGATGAATTCCTGTACAGGAGGGGGCGCTAGGCCATTTAAACACTTAAAAACAAAACAAGCACTCTTCGGGACTTTGACATTTTCAAAGTTTAAGAAGTTGTAATGATCCAAAATGTTGCAGTGATGGTATGACAATGGTTTTCTGGCAAAAATCTTTATGGCTTTGTGAAAGAGTTGTTCAATGGGTTTTAAAATTGTGGCCTTAGACAGTTTTAGTGCTGCAAAGATTTTTCTTACCTCATCCTCAGTTATTTTCTCCAGCTCAAAGAGGGGTCCGGCATCCGTCGTTGGGCTGGGTGAAACCCTCAAGGGGGTGAAGAGTTTTGTTATTTCCAGCACACTGTTTAAGAAATAATTATTAAAAGTATAGGCCAGCATAGCGGGATCTTTAGTTAAAATGTTGTTGACTTTTAGTTCTAGAGTGTTGTTTTCATCCTTGTTCTGTTTACCTAGTAGTTTATTTAAAATTTGCCATACTTTTTACTATTTCCTTTCGCACCTTCAATTACGTTAATAAAAAAGTTTGCTTTGGTCTTTCTTAGGATTTGGCTTGCCTGGGTAAATTTATGTCTATCTGTCGGTAGGCCAGATTTTAAGCTTTGTTTGAGGAGTGAGTCTCTAGACTTCAGGAGAGAAATGCAGTTTTCGTCCAGTCAGGGAAGATGAATTTTTTTCCTGGCCTTCTGGAGAATGTGGCTATCACTTCGTTTATTTTAATCTGTGAACAGATTACAGTTTTCCCCAGTATCAGTACACTCGCAGAAATAGAAGTGCTAAGTAGAACCATATAAGGTTCTTCGGCTTGTCCTCATAGCAGAACCCTTTTTTGGTGCCTGGTAGGACCTTTTGTAAAGGTTCCACCTGGAACCCTTTCGGAGGGTTCCATCTAGAACTCAACATAAGGGTTATACCTAGAACCATCTGTGAAACGTTCCACCCAGAAACCCCATGAGAGGTTCCACAAAGAACCCTTACTGAGGGTTCCATCCAGAACCTTTTCACCTTCTAAGGGTTTTGTGTGAAACCCACACAGGGGGTTCGAAGGAGAACCTTTTTATATTTCAAGGGTTTCATCTTGAACCAACACAGGGGGTTCCACTGAGAACCTTTTTATATTTCAAGGGTTTCATCTAGAACCCACACAGGGGGTTCCACCGAGAACCTGTTTATATTTCAAGGATTTCATCTAGAACCCACACAGGGGGTTCCACCAAGAACCTTTTTATATTTCAAGGGTTTCATCTCGAACCCACACAGGGGGTTCCACTGAGAACCTTTTTATTTTTCAAGGGTTTCATCTAGAACCCACCCAGGGGGCTCTAAAAACAACCTTTTTATATAACCTGCTTGTCTTCTGAGGGTTGTATGAAGAACTGTGTTGCCCCTTCTAGCATGCACGCCTTCACCTAAAGGGGGCAGTAGTGTGACAAGAGTTGAGTTGATTGATGATGTCTAGCAGCAGACAGAAGCAGACAGGCAGCAGCTAAACTCCTGCAGTTTCTATTGTTTCACAAGAGCTGAGAGAATATATGCCTGTAAGTATTGTTGTGCGTGTATGTATTACTGCCATGTTTGAGTTGAAATAAGCTGATTGACAGTTTATAATTATCGCGGTAGCGCTGCTAATTCCGTTAGCCCGTCTATGGCGTTTTACATTGTATGTCAGCATTAAGCTAGCGGACTTTATGTTAAGCTAATGATTATGGCAGTAATGCTGTGTTAAAAATACTTTGAAGGCTGTTTAAGAATATGTGGTTTACTTAGTCATTTGTGTGCTTAAACATACTGTCTGATTAATAATTTTTTGTTCTATGTTTGTTAGTTTTACAGTAAGCTTCATCTGGGAGTGACAAATAAACAGCTTGAACGAAGAACATTTGCCTCTCATTTGGGGAATTGTTAACTATCTGCCAATCAAACACTACACGTTCAGGGAGGGCAGAATAGTAAAAAGGCATCTTCTCATCACACTCTGCTGAGAAACAGACGGACTGCTCTTCAGTTGCAAGTGCTTCAAGCAAAAGAGAAGACTTGTCAACCATGGCAACTCCTGCAGAAGGAAACGAAGAAGATACATTGGAGACTGGATCAAGAGCGTCTAGTTCTCTACAGTCAAGTCAACTCACCTTATCATCCGTTGCTGCTGCCAGGGCACGAGCAAAGGCTGAAGCTGCTCGAGTGAAGCTTTCCTTTGCACAGAAGGAAGCAGATATATTGAAAAAACAAGCTGAACAAATGAGGAAGAAAGCTGAGTTAGATGCAGATCTACATGTGCTCAAATCGGAGAAGGCAGCTGCAGCAGCACAAGCTGAGGCTCAAGCTTGGGAAGAATCCGCACAGGAAACCGGAAACCCACAACAGCCCCAACTGGTCGAGATGCCACTTATGAATCCAACCCAACGCACTCAAGAATATGTGCAGCAACATGCAGGATTAAGCTCTGACCTGCAAACACATCAAGTCCACCTTCCAGATCCTCCGTCTGCATCAGTACAGCCAGCCATGGACAACAGAGAAGCGGCTGTAGCTTACGAAGACCCGCGTGGTTACCAGAGCAGTGTGCACAGCAAGGAAGAGTTTAACCCTTTACCATTTCTTGCACCTGACCAAAGACAGCATGTTGGGATGAGCATGCCACAACACAACCACGCTGTAAGTCCTAAGAGAGAATACGCGGGCTGGAATCATGGTCAGTATGTAATGAGGCCTACCAACAACAGCCAGTTACAACATCCTGGGCACAACGTTTCCACACCAAGACCTTCGGACATCTATCCTTCAGAGACCTCAGACCTTGCTAGATATTTGATGCGACGAGAGATGGTGAGTTCGGGGTTGCTGAGATTCGACGACCAACCTGAGAACTATTGGGCATGGAAGACGTCGTTCCAGTCCGCAGTTTGGGATCTGACTTTGTTACCACAAGAAGAGCTGGACCTGCTCTCAAAATGGCTTGGACCACAATCAGCAGCTCAAGCAAGAAGGATCAGAGCGGCTTACGTCCACGACCCTCGAGCAGGTCTCAACATGGTGTGGCAATGACTGGAGGAATGTTTCGGGGCCCCAGAAATCATAGAGCATGCACTGTTAAAGAGGGTTGAGGACTTTCCAAAGGTGGCAAATAGAGAGAACCAACGTCTAAGAGAGCTAGGAGATCTTCTTCTGGAGCTACAAGCTGCAAAGCGGAACGGCTATCTCCCCGGCCTTTCTCATCTGGATACAGCGCACGGAGTCAATCCCATTCTGGCGAAACTCCCATATAACCTTCAAGAGAGGTGGGTTTCAGTTGCTTCAAAATTCAAGAGAGACAATAATGTGCCATATCCTCCATTCTCATTTTTTGTCAGCTTCATCAATGAGGAAGCCAGGATTTGCAACGACCCTAGCTTTGCGTGTGTCACAACCTTCAACCCGAGAACAGAAAAACCTGCAGGTCCAAAGCAGAGACAACAGCTGCCAATCTCTGTCAGGAAAACAGATGTATCACCAGCAGGTAGAGTTAGCCAAACTAATCCCACAGACAGGAACATCATGGTCCCTGATAAGCAGTGTCCCCTGCATGATAAGCCACACCCACTGAGAAAGTGTTGCCTGTTCAGAAGTAAGAGTCTAGAAGAAAGAAAATCACTCCTTAAAGACAAGCTTATCTGTTTTAGATGCTGTTCTTCTGTTGACCACATGGCTAAAGACTGCAATGTGTCAATAAAGTGCAGAGAATGTGGAAGTGAAATCCATACCACAGCACTTCATCCAGAACCTCTCCCTTTAAAGTGGAAAAGCTCTGCTGCTGCAGAAGATCATGGCGGGGAGCAGGAAGAGTTGACAGCCACCGATGTGACATCAAAGTGCACAGAAATATGTGGGAACTTAAGCTGGCTCCAGATCGTGTTCAAAAATATGTCTGGTGAGAGTGTATCCTGTTGGACAGTCAGAAAGAGCAGTCAAGGTGTATGCTGTTATTGATGAACAAAGTAACCGTTCACTGGCAAAGACAGACTTTTTCAACCTTTCCAGTATAGATGGACACTCAGAACCATATACATTGAAGACATGTTCAGGGGTCATGGATGTGACAGGAAGACGAGCAAACAACTTCATCATCGAGTCCCTGGATGGTATGACACGGCTCTCCCTTCCCGCTCTCATCGAGTGCGACATGATACCCGATGATAGAGCAGAAATCCCAGCACCTGAAGTTGCTCTTCACTATTCCCATCTCAAACCCGTTGCAGGCAAGATCCCAGAAATCGATCCACATGCAGAAATCCTCATCCTCCTTGGCAGAGATATTCTTTGTGTGCACAAGGTCAGAGAACAACATAATAGACTTCACAACGAACCATATGCGCAACGGCTGGATCTTGGGTGGGTGATTGTTGGAGAGGTGTGTCTTGGAGCAGCACACAAGTCATCCAAAACCAGCATCTACAAAACCAATGTTTTACATAATGGAAGAGCTTCGCTTTTGAGTCCATGCACCAGCAACATTCAGGTCAAAGAGAGGTTCAGCAGCCACACGCCAAGCTTGACTCTTCAAAGCTCCATGACTAACCTGGTGAGAGAGACTGATGATCTTGGTGGCCAAGTTTTTGAGAGAACACCACACGACGACAGACTTGATCTGTCAGTTGAAGATAGGATTTTTCTGGAAACACTGGATCAACACACATATCAGGACAACGCAAACACTTGGGTTGCTCCTTTACCCTTTCAATCACCACGGAACCGTCTTCCAAACAACAGGTTCCAGGCTGAGAAGCGTCTGTCATCCGTAAGGCGCAATCTAGACAAGAAACCACAGATGAAGAAAGATTTCATCGACTTCATGCAAAAGATATTTGATGCCAGGCAAGCAGAGCCAGCTCCGCCTCTGAAAGAAGGCCAGGAATGTTGGTACGTACCCTTATTCGGCGTTTACCATACCCGCAAGCCAGAGCAGATAAGAGTAGTGTTCGATTCCAGTGCCAAACATGAGGGAGTTTCTCTTAATGACACGCTCCTTAGCGGTCCTGATCTTAACAACACCCTCATCGGGGTACTGATCCGCTTCCGCAAAGAACCAGTCGCAGTTACTGCAGATGTGCAGCAGATGTTCTACTGTTTCACAGTCTGCGAAGAACATCGAGATTTTCTGAGGTTCTTGTGGTATGAAGACAATGACCTGCAGAAACCAGTGAAAGAGTTTCGCATGACAGTTCACGTATTTGGCAACAGTCCATCGCCAGCGGTTGCTATTTACTGCTTACGACGAGCTGCCTTGGAAGCAACAGAGTCCACTTCTGAATCAAGAGAGTTTGTCATGCGCAACTTTTACGTGGATGATGGACTTGCATCATTCCCCACAGAAACAGATGCCATCAACATCTTACAAACGTCTCAAGAAATGCTAGCGGAGTCGAACATTAGACTACACAAGATAGCATCCAACAGCAGCAGCGTCATGCAAGCATTCCCCACAGAAGACTGGGCTAAAGGCGTTAAAGACTTGGATTTGGGAGGAGAATTACCGCCCCTACAAAGAAGCCTTGGCCTCAGCTGGAACCTCATGACGGACAGCTTCACCTTCTGTGTTTCTTCAGAGGAGAAACCTGTGACCAAAAGAGGCATTCTCTCCACAGTGAACAGTCTATTTGATCCCTTGGGGTTTGTGGCGCCAGTTACTGTGGGGGGAAGGAACATCATGAGAGAGCTTTCTGTGGAACAGTACGATTGGGATGCTCCACTTCCAGCAGCAAAACAAGCACAATGGCAGCTTTGGAGAGACTCTATGAAAGAGCTTGAGCAGCTTGAGATCCCAAGAACGTATGTTCCTGTTTCACTGGCTACACAGACTCAGCACAGAGAACTTTGTGTGTTTTCAGACGCCTCAGACATAGCTATAGCAGCTGTAGCTTATGTAAGGACTGTCTCTGTGACAGGAGAGTGCCATGTGGGCTTCGTCATGGCAAAATCCAAACTGACACCACGTCCTGCACACACAGTTCCTCGTCTCGAACTCTGTGCTGCGGTTCTGGCGGTTGAGATGGCAGACTTCATCAAGAACGAAATGGACATTAACATTCAGTCGGTGGAATTCTACACAGATAGTAAAATTGTGCTAATTTACGTCTACGTCGCCAACAGAATCACACGAATCAGGAAGTCTTCTCACCCGCACCAGTGGCATTACATCAACACTGAACAAAATCCTGCAGACCACGGGACCCGGCCATTACTGAACAAAATCCTGCAGACCACGGGACCCGGCCATTAGGTGCTGCAGCCCTCAAACACACCAACAGGTTTTCTGGGCCATCCTTTTTGTCAAAGCCTCAGCAAGAGAACACTGCTCCTACGTACGACTTTGAGCTTGTGGATCCAGACCAGGATCAAGAAATCCGTCCTGAGGTGACAACCATCAATACTAAGGTGTCAGAGGGTCTGCTTGGAGCACGTCGGTTCGAAAGGTTCTCCACGTGGAAGTCACTGGTTCGGTCTATGTCCCGACTAATCAACAGAGTCAGAAGAGATGTCAAAGCTCCTGATAGTGACGGCAGTAGAGGAGATGCGAGTGCCCAAGCCACAACTGTGATCATCAAGGCAGCGCAGCAAGAAGTCTTCTTCAATGAAATACAACGCCTTTCCAAAGGGGATCAAATCCCAAGACAAAGTCCTCTTGTGAAGTTGTCTCCATTTCTGGACCAAGATGGACTGTTGAGAGTCGGCGGTCGCACATCCTCGACAGATATGTCCTTTGATGATAAACATCCTTTGATCATTCCAAAGTCTCACACCGCCACATTGTTGGTGAGACATTATCATGCTGAAGTTGCACATCAGGGACGTCATTTAACAGAAGGTGCCGTGAGATCAGCTGGACTGTGGCTAATTGGGGGAAAGAAACTTGTGTCTTCTGTTATACATAAATGTGTCACTTGCAAACGGCTCAGAGGCAAACTAGAGGAACAGAAGATGTCAGGTTTGCCAGCAGACAGACTGTCAGTGGAACCACCTTTCACACATGTGGGAGTGGACGTCTTTGGCCCATGGACCGTGACCTCGCGAAGGACAAGAGGAGGCCATGCGGAAAACAAGCGGTGGGCAGCCATATTTACTTGTTTGAGCACCAGGGCGGTGCATATTGAGGTCCTGGAAACCATGACCACTGCCAGCTTTATCAATGGCCTCAGACGGTTCACAGCTCTCAGAGGACCCATTAAAACACTTCGATCTGATCGGGGAACAAATTTTATTGGGGCATGTAAAGAACTCAACCTTAACACAGAGGATGCTGATCTGAAGAAGCATCTTCAGGACAGCAAATGCACCTGGACCTTCAATCCTCCTCACTCCTCCCATATGGGGGGAGTGTGGGAGAGGTTAATAGGCATCGCTCGACACATTCTGGATGCTCTTCTTCTCAAGACAAACACATCCCATCTGACACATGAGGTGCTCACTACTTTGATGGCAGAAGTCACCGCCATCATGAACTCAAGGCCGTTGGTTCCAATATCTTCTGACCCCGATGCTCCTGCAGTTTTCACTCCGTCAATGTTGTTGACACAAAAGGCCGATACCCTGTCTGCACCTGTAGGTGACTTTGATGTAGATGATCTTTCTATCAAGCACTGGAAAAGGGTTCAAGGCCTTGCGGATGCTTTCTGGAGGAGGTAGAAACAAGAATACTTGACTACGCTTCAACCCAGGAAAAAATGGCACACTGACAGACGCAACTTGCAAGTAGGAGATGTTGTTCTACTAAAGGATTCACAGGCCAGGAGAACTGAGTGGCCTACTGGACTTGTTGTTAAGACTGTACCAAGCAAGGACAATATGGTACGCAAGGTGGAAGTTAAAGTGGTTAAACAAGGTACTCCTAAAGTGTATTTGCGACCTATCGCAGAAGTTGTCTTACTTTTCCCCAAGGACAGTATGTAGTGGTATAAAGTATTATACCAGGCAGGGAGTGTGCTGCCCCTTCTAGCATGCACGCCTTCACCTAAAGGGGGCAGTAGTGTGACAAGAGTTGAGTTGATTGATGATGTCTAGCAGCAGACAGAAGCAGACAGGCAGCAGCTAAACTCCTGCAGTTTCTATTGTTTCACAAGAGCTGAGAGAATATATGCCTGTAAGTATTGTTGTGCGTGTATGTATTACTGCCATGTTTGAGTTGAAATAAGCTGATTGACAGTTTATAATTATCGCGGTAGCGCTGCTAATTCCGTTAGCCCGTCTATGGCGTTTTACATTGTATGTCAGCATTAAGCTAGCGGACTTTATGTTAAGCTAATGATTATGGCAGTAATGCTGTGTTAAAAATACTTTGAAGGCTGTTTAAGAATATGTGGTTTACTTAGTCATTTGTGTGCTTAAACATACTGTCTGATTAATAATTTTTTGTTCTATGTTTGTTAGTTTTACAGTAAGCTTCATCTGGGAGTGACAAATAAACAGCTTGAACGAAGAACATTTGCCTCTCATTTGGGGAATTGTTAACTATCTGCCAATCAAACACTACACGTTCAGGGAGGGCAGAATAAGAACCATGTTGTATTCTACAGTTTAGGCAAACCATGATTGAATCCCATATATTGTAACAATCAATGTTACAATAACCAATGTTTACAATATTGACACTGAAAAAACATTCGAGCAATTTTTAATGAGAAAAAATGTATTTAAAACTCTTGGAACAATAATGAATAAGGAGGGGGGACTCTCTGAGGTAGGTGTCGGGAAGGGGGGGGGGGGGATCAGCAACATGACAGATACACAATCCAGGCACATCAGGCACTTCACCAGGTGAATTCATGGTGACATGGTAGAGGGGGAAGAGAAAAAAAGACAGTTAGTACCATCAACCAAAGGTACACTTACTACAGCTGATGAAGCAGTTAAACAAAAACAAAAAACAAAAAACAAAGTAATGCATGGTCCAATGAGAGCAATCAGTGTATGGACACATAATGATAATTGTGGAACAGCCTGCCGGAGAACCTCAGAGCTGCAGAGACTGTTGATGTTTTTAAAAAGAGGCTCAAGACTCATCTCTTTAATCAGGCTCTTAACTGATCTCCTTATTTATCTATTTTAAATTCCTTTTATAACTGATTTATCTATCTATTATCTATTTTATTTATTTATTTATGTATTTATTTTTATGTTCCTCTTTTTACGTTCTTATCTCATTTAACCTTTATCTTTTGTTATTTTAGTTACAGGTTTTCAGTTTTGATGCATTTTATGTCTCTGTTTTAGATTATTCTTACCTAGCTAATAACTCAATTTTATGAGCTAAATAGCTTTTTGTT
>NC_065524.1:41763184-41772440 GCF_006386435.1 Epinephelus moara | reverse complement strand
AAGTCCAGTTTCCTTAAGGTCTTTTTATTTATTTGTCTGTCAAGCTCCATGTCCTCCAGCTTTCTCTTTTCACACTGGAGCTTCACATCTGCCAGCACTATCTGCTTCTGTAGATGACTTGCATATAGCTGTCTAACAGTTTGTGAATTCTGTACAACACATATCTATTAGCACAGCAAATGTGGACACCGTGGATGTCCTTCAGGCAATACTCACTATATTTCCAGGCAGGCTGTCAGGCTGGTCACCATCTGTGTCATGCTACAAATATATTTTCTATGAGCACCACATCACTGACTTCTTATACATTAAGGACTAAATTATTTCCACAAGACTGTCAGGTTACCTCAAACCTTCTGGAGTCCAGAGAAAGAGTCTCCTCCTCCTCATCTGCTGCAGATGTGCCTTGACCCTGCCACATTAAATAGAACTTGTATTGACCTAATGTAAACTTGCAAGACATGCCAAGCAAATGCCTTTAATGAATAACACTCACCGGATCATCTTCTGGTGGCTCCAGAAGGGTCAGTGTGTCACCTGACACTGCAAGACAATCAAAGGTCAGACAGTCCACATCACACCAATGGTTGATTAATGAATGAATAAAATGGTTCATTCCATGTACAGTATACTGGAATAATGTACCTTGTATGAAGAGGGCAGTTTCTGTGTGTGGGACAGAGTCTGTAGCTGCCTCCCCTTAGACGTTTATTGATCAGGGACAAATGCATTAAACATTATTTCATATAAAATACAAAACAGATGTCATGCATACACATTTCTAGCTGAAGCTAATGGTTGTCCAGTTGTGTTTGTGCTGTATGAGCATTAAATGAGGTTATATATAGCCTTTAAGAGATTTGCACAATGAATCAAGAATCATCATGGTACATGTCGCGAGTAATATTAACTCCCACTGCTCACCTTTAAGGTGAAATGTACAACTGTTAATTTGTGGAAGGAACTTTAATTGTAATTATGACAGATTCATTTGTGCAGCAAGTGTATATTTTTAGATTACTTACGCATTCAGTCGGTCTGCAATTGTCTGCCACACATTTTCTCTCTGCTTAATAATTGCTGCTGTCTTTCCTTTATTAGTTATGATGTGTTTAACCTCCTCATAAGTCTCCATGATGACACGCTGCTCACTGGGCGAAAAGTAAGCCGCACGTGTCCTCTCCATTGGTGCATCAGTAAAACTGTGATCGACCCACGTGGTCTATTTAAGAAAGCCGTGGACATGCACTTACCTGAATAAGTCACACCTTCCTTGACATAGCCGCTCCTCCTCATCCTGGCTTGGCGTTGGAACAACCAATGAAGCCAGGATGGACTGATGAGACTTTGTCCAGCCTCGCTTTTCCACTTATCCTGAATTGCTTAATTCTACTTTCGAACAACAGGCCCCTGGGGCCTGTATCATGAAGCAGGATTAATGTCTTAGCGAGGTAACTTCAGGGTTAACCCTGGGTTTTCGGTCTCACGAAGCCGGTTCAGTTCTTATCAGGGTAGATCACCATGGTAACTTACTCTGAACGGCTATCCTGCTCCGGAGCAGGTTGAGTTCAGGGTTGAATCTGATCCTATAAAAAGCACCACCCACTGGCCAATCAGCTGTTCAGAAAAAATAACTCCGCTGACAGAAATACAGCCCAGTCATGACGGGAAGTTTAATTCATTTGATTGATTTTGATTTGAAAGTTTATTTTGAACATTAAAAAAGAAAAGAAAACAACAACAACAGACAATGAAAAGATTGTTCAAAAAGGAGTGGAAAGAAGTGGAACTTTCATCCCACCCCTTCATAAGAAAGAAACTGATCATTTGCAGACACTTAATAGCACCATTAATTAGTGCCAACATTTTGTTTTGTTGGAGGAAATGATCCCTGTTAAAGATAATGGGCCTAATTGACAGCTTTGCTGCTGGAAATGTGGAAAGTAGCCTATCATGTCTACACTTCATGGTGTTTGAGGGATTTTCCTTTTTGTTTTTTAAAGAGGGAGACTAGGTATATTTCTGCACAGCTGTTAATTTCTAACAGCTCAATATCAGGATGATTTTATTCAGACTATCAATTTGGTGTTGATATGATTTAATTGTGGCGTCAGCTTCAAGCTTTATTGTAGCACATATAACGTTATGACAAAGAACACCAATTTATCAGACGCATGGGATTCAAGGGTGTGATCAGTGTCAGATGTACAGGTACAGGTACTGTAGCTACTTGAACCAATGAAGAGTAATTTAACCAACCTTTGTCTTGATTTTTCCCTCTCTCCTCCTCTATTCCTTCTTTCCTCACCCATTTTTTTCCTTCTCTATTATGTGATTTCATTGATGTTTTGACAGGGGAATTTCTTTGATAAGCTTTTAGTGGCTTCTAACCTCTCCGGCACTTTTCTTTTTTAATCTTGTAAATTTTATACTGTCTGTTTTTAACATTATGTGCTAATCTAAACTAAAGCTAAACATTATTCATCCCGTTATGCGTTGCCACGCATGTTTCCTCCTCCTGCAGCTGCCACGGTGTTGGCCTTTTCTCTAATGTTGCTTTTCTCCTCCTCATATTTTAGTAGAATTAATCTCTGATCCTCACATGAGAAATACTGTTTTTTCCCTCACATACGGCGCTCTGTGAGGACGATCAGTGACGCTCAGTGACGCTGCGCTTCTCTCATGCGTGCGCGTTCACGGCTCTTGATAAAGCAATCCTGGGTTGAGTTACCGAGTTGATATCCAGCGTTGTGATACCGATTATCCTGATTGCCATTGTTAGGGTTAGTCAACCCAGGATAGGTCTGGGTAACCCAAGAAAGGTTGATCTCGCTTCGTGATACAGGCCCCTGGTCAGCTGCTGTTGTTTAGTTACTCACAGTTTCATTCATTCAGGTGATTCCACAGGTGTTTGATGTTGAGAGTTGGTGGGCGGAGTTACAAATGACCGTTGTCTCCAAAACAAAATAAAAAACAAAATAACATTTTTATTTTTTACAAAAACTTAAATTTCATCAAACTGAAAACAAAACAAACAGAAGTTTCCTCCTGAAACTGTTTCTCAGGTGATCATGACAGCACACCTGCATCCAATCACAGCCTCACATGATGGTGTCAGGTCATGTGATGATGTCAGGTCATGTGATGGTTTCAGGTTACATTAAACTGTCATTAAAAACAAACTTTGTAAAATGTTTCAAACAGATCAACAGATTTATTGATCATTTATCAGAACCACCTGACTCACCTGTTCGGAGGTTGATCTAGATGTTTGTACAGACTAACATGAATGTCGTCTCTGCACGAATCTAATAAACTACGACAGGAAACTGTTTTATTATCTGTATAAAAACCTTCAGCTGTGAAACTGATTCACACGTAAACTTTCATCTGAACATTAAATATTAAATCATGACCTTCATCAGCATGTCAGAGAACCTCATACTGACGTCTCATATTCATTGTCGGTTATTAGCTTTGTTTCAGTCAGATCAAACGGGCCGAATAGCTGACTGGCGGTGTGGTAACAGCTGACCAGCGGCGTGATAACAGCTGACCGGCAGCATGATGACAGCTGACCAGCAGCGTGATAACAGCTGACCGGCAGCATGATGACAGTGCACAGCAAAGCTGGTCTTTTGTGTCAGAATATGCAGATTCTACAGCAGAGAGAACGAAGCGCCAAAGGAAGGGGCTGAGTGATAACAGGATAAGGTGGTGAAAAACATTTTGATACTGCCTTCGTCCTCAGCTGCTCATCGCTCAGCCGCCATGTTGGTTCTGCTGCAGGTCCTCCGAACTCAAGGCATGTCCACTGCCAACCGCCGGCCACCAACCGCTGTCTGTAACACACTGACTGTGGAGAAGTTTGTCATAAAACTTCAACACATCCAAACTGTGACTTTAATATTCAGGAATCATCCGTCCTGGATTTTATCCGTTCACTTCTAAAACGTTCGGTGTAAAAGTTACAATAAATATTAGTTCGTCTCATGTTGTAGTCGTGATCAATAATTACGAAATAAACAAAAGCATAACTGAAAAATTTAGAACTTTTCTAGACATCATTAAGTCCGTCACTGTGACACAAAGATCCTCTGTGCCGCTCGACGAACACCTGATGGTACAGGTCTAAGAAAAGACGTGACATAAAAACATTAAAATGAACAATAAGTTAAAGCTAATCAAAGTATAAACAAACATTAGTCCACTTAAGTGTCAGAGTTACAATAAACGTACAGATCAGTCAGACGTTATTTTCTACCTTTGTTACAAACATTTGAGACAAACTGATTCAGAACCGAATTCATCAGAAACGATCAAACAAAAAAAAGCTGATCGTTCTGAACTTCCTGCGTTCAGTCATTTCAACAACTCGTTCTGACTCTGAAAAACTCTGGACATGTTGACTTGTGACTTTCTCATGGCTGATGAATACAAACACAAACAAACAGGAAGGAGACTGGTCGGTCTGAAAACATTTATTTGCATTTTTTTGTTGAAATCTTCAGTACAGTCTGTCGTCTGACAGGAATGCATGAGAGAAGACATGATTGGCTCAAAACAGTCACATGAACATCATCATCATCATCATCATGTGTATCAACGTCGTTACAGAACACTGTAAAATAAACAAACACTTTAATCCAGAAACTCCCATAACACCCCACCCCTCATGTAACCCCGCCCCACCCCGAACATCCAGGCAAGTCCCGAAACATTCAGTGAATCCCTGAATATCGAGGCACTCCCTCATCATCCAGGGACTCGCCTGGATGTTCAGGGACTCCCTCACTGAACATCCAGGCAAGTCTCTGAACATTCAGGCGAGTCCCTGAACATCCAGGCGAGTCCCTGAACATCCAAGCGAGTCCCTGAACATCCAGGCAAGTCTCTGAACATTCAGTGAGTCCCTGAACATCCAGGCGAGTCCCTGAACATTCAGTGAGTCCCTGAACATTCAGTGAGTCCCTGAACATCCAGGCGAGTCCCTGAACATCCAGGTGAGTCCCTGAACATTCAGGCAAGTCCCTGAACATTCAGGCAAGTCCCTGAACATTCAGTGAGTCCCTGAACATCCAGGCGAGTCCCTGAACATCCAGNCATCATCCAGGGACTCGCCTGGATGTTCAGGGACTCCCTCACTGAACATCCAGGCAAGTCTCTGAACATTCAGGCGAGTCCCTGAACATCCAGGCGAGTCCCTGAACATCCAAGCGAGTCCCTGAACATCCAGGCAGTCCCTGAACATTCAGGTGAGTCCCTGAACATTCAGGGAGTCCCTGAACATCCAGGCGAGTCCCTGAACATTCAGGCGAGTCCCTGAACATTCAAGTGAGTCCCTGAACTCTGTACAAGCCCTTCAGACAAACGAACGTAGAAAAGATGAAGATATTAAAGATGAGGAGTATTAAAAAGGCAAAAACATTAATGACCCCCACCCCCCCGCCCCTACCCCTGGAGTGACATCATCATGACATTCAGAAAACATTATGAACAGAAATGGTCCAGAAGAGACAAAAACAAACATCAGCAGTCATTCAGTGAGTCACTGAAAAGCAGCCAATCAGAGGAGAGGACCTCATATGTTTCCTGCGTCCTGATTGGCTGAGAGATGTGAGTTTTGAATGTGAAGGGCGGCTGAGTATTTTTACAGTGTAGCTGAGGAGCTGCTGCCCTCTGGTGGTGAACAGAAATATACACACAGATATCTGCAGTATATACAAACAGATCCTCCGTCAGACGGACGTCTCCAATCCACCGCTGATTATTAAAAACATCTGAGTCACAGTTTTCACTCTGGAGGTTCACTTCCTGTTTACATTCTGTTCACTTCCTGTTTACATCAGTGAGTCGACCTGGGAGACCGACCTGGTTCTGACAGATTTGAGACCTGAACAGGACCTGAGACAACAGGATGTTTCTGAGTGCAATGCATCTTGGGAGTCGTAGTTTAAAGGCTCTCTGCTTTGTAGTTCACATCTTCTTCATGTTTCACAATAAAAGCCTCCAGCGTTCTGTCCTTTCCTGGAGGGCTTTTATTGTGAAACATCTCTCAGAAATATGGAGGTTGGCAAGTTTACAAAATAAAAACAACGAAGTCAAAATAAAACTTCAGGTTTCTGATTAAAGTCCATTTATAGATTCTTTTTATTAATAATTATTAAACTCATTATTTTAATTATTAATTATTTTTTAACTTCGATGAAATGTGATTGGTCTGTTCTTTTTTTCCCCTCCAAATTAAAAAAGTTAAAAAGAAAACATACTAAAAAACATTTAAGACTTACAGGTTCTGTCTGACCCCCGCGACACTTCCTGTTCAACTGCTCTGCTCTGATTGGTGAGTCACACCTGTCAGGTTTCATCCTGTCTCACCTGGTTCAGCTGTTGCTGTCCTCTGTTCTCTACTGCCCCCTGGGACAGACAGGTAGAACGCTCACCTGGACCAAGGTGAGACTTTAAAACCAAACCCTGTTCAGGTATGACAGGTGGGTGTCAGGTAAAGACTCCTCCTCCAGCTGTTGCTCAGGTAAATCTCCACGTGTTTCAAACTGTGACATCACATTTGTTCAAACTGAAGGAAAGTTTATTTTAACAGCTGATTGATGAGAAGACCAGTGTGACACCGCTGCCACAGGTTTGAGTCCCACACACACACACACACACACACACACACACTTGTACTTCTATACTTGTGAGGACCGTCACTGACATCATGCACGTCCGAACCCTAGAGACGAACATTAATGACATCACAACCACGAGAACTCTTGATTCGGCCAGGTGAGATGAAGAAACAGGAAATTGAGTTGCTCCTGTTTGGACGTACGGACGACCGTCAGCAGATCAATGTGATACTGAAGAAAACACAATGGTTATTTTTTCTTTATAAACGTTTGTTCTGGACAGACATCAGAGAAGTCACACAGTGACATCATCACGTTTCGTCTGTTTCCACTGCAAGCTGGACCCTGACCCATAATCCCGTTAACCTGGTTCTGACCTTCAAACCAAGTCCTGACACTCGTACAGACACTTAACATCCAACACAAAGTGAGGACAAAACAAAATGACCCCACTTTGTAAAGATGTCTTCACAAAGTACAAAACTCCTGGTCCTCACAAAGATAGCTGTACCAACACTCATACACACATACACTCTCTGTCTATGAGGGGGGGGTGAGGGGGGGCAGTCCCTCGTCACTGGGCGTGGCCGTGTCGTCGCTCGGCTCCAGGCTGTCCTTCAGACTAACCGTGCTGTCTGAGGGGGGCGGAGTCGACTCGGAGTGGGGTGGAGTTAACTCTGAGATGGGTGGGGCTAACTCTGTAGGGGGCGGGGTGTCTGGGGAGGGTTCTTGGGTCCCATTAGCCGTCGGAAGAGGGTCAGGTTCCTGGGTGGGTGTGGCTGCTGCAGGGAGGGCTGGAGTGAAGGCAGAATCCACCCTGTGGGGGGCGGAGTTAGAGAGGAGGCCGTCGCTGAGAGACAGTGAAGATTTTTCCACCAAACGCCACTGCATTATGCTGGTGTCCTTCCCCCCCGTCGAGATCAGGTGACTGTCGTTATACAGGAAGCTGACGTTGGTCACATGACTGCTGTGGGCACTGTATTTATGGCTGGGAGCCTATGGACATACAGATTATTGATTACTGATTGATCTCTGGGCTCCAACAAGGCTCAGCCTGCTGTTACATTCACCACATGGAGCCCAGTATGAAGACAACCCAGTGTAACTGGATCCCAGTATGGAGACAACCCAGTGTAACTGGATCCCAGTATGAAGACAATCCAGTATAACTGGAGCCCAGTATGAAGACAACCCAGTGTAACTGGATCCCAGTATGGAGACAACCCAGTGTAACTGGAGCCCAGTATGGAGACAACCCAGTGTAACTGGAGCCCAGTCTGAAGACAATCCAGTGTAACTGGAGCCCAGTATGAAGACAATCCAGTATAACTGGAGCCCAGTATGAACACAACCCAGTGTAACTGGAGCCCAGTATGAAGACAATCCAGTATAACTGGAGCCCAGTATGAAGACAACCCAGTGTAACTGGAGCCCAGTATCGAGACAACCCAGTTTAACTGGAGCCCAGTATGAAGACAACTCAGTGTAACTGGAGCCCAGTATGAAGACAACCCAGTGTCACTCGAGCCCAGTATGAAGGCAACCCAGTATAATTTTCTTTGCAGCACAATATATAAAACACATACATCTACTCTATAGATACGATAACACACATTGATTACACACACATATCACACATAAATTGCAAATATACACAGAATAAATAATCTAAATAGTCTAGAATAAATAGTCTAAACAATAAATATTTGCCCTTCCTTAAGGTGCACTGCTCATTGGTAATAATCTATACATACCACACCTGCCCATGCCTTGTTTAATTGTGTAATAGCCAAAGGAAGAAAAGTGACTTTTGCCCAATTTGTTCTAATATTGGGATGTCTGTACCTTCACCCCAAAGGCAGAAGCTTAAATTCCCCCGAGAGTGGGTGAGTATTATCCATGCAGACCTTGTCTGCCTTTTGGGTCAGCCTGGTCAGATAAAGATGGTACAGATCAGTCTGCTGCTTTCCAATGATTTTTCCACAATTTTTCCCAGTTTGTTTCTATGGGTGACCATACCAGCATACAATACAATAAGCAAGAATACTCTCAATAAAAGCCTTATAAAATAAAGTGAAAGTTTTGTTGTTGACGCTAAAAAAATTAGCTTCTTAAGAAAGTACATGTGCTGCTGTACTGACCCTTTTCAAACACAGCATTTGCACACAGATCCAAGGATAGTTTATGGACTATAATAAGACCAAGATATTTGTACTCAGTTACCACTTACATCTTTTCTCCCTTTATCATAGATGGGATGTGGGTGGGGGCTCATGTCTAAAATCAAAGACCAACTCTTTAGTCTTTGATATATTTAACTGCAAATGTGACACCTCACACCAGCTCACAAAATCGCTTAACACAGGTCCATGCCAAATTTCATCCTGCTTCAGTAAGCTAACTATGGCACTATCATCTGCAAATTCAGGTTAACTCGTATCGCAGTGGTGCCTGGATAGTGTGACGTGTGTGGTTGTGCTGCTGCCGTGGTCCTGCCAGATGCCTCCTGCTGCTGCTGTTATCATTAGTCATTAGTCATACTTCTACTGTTATTATACACATGATTATTTTCACACATGTATACTATCAGATATTAATATATACTTTAAACATATTGTACCACAGTA